>NC_134718.1:50111296-50321296 GCF_049634645.1 Pelodiscus sinensis
CCCACCCACCCTTTCCTGTAATAGACCCATAACCTCTGGCTGAGTTACTAAAGTCCTCAAATCATGGTTTAAGACCCACCCCTTATTTCTGTTCAAACCAGCCGGTGACCTGGGCCCCATGTTGCAGAGGACAGCAGACTCCGCTCACCAACATTCTCTGGCAATCTGACCCTTCCTCATCCCAAATATAGCAATTGGTTAGATGCTGAACATGTGGGTGAAATCCATCAGCCAGATGAAATGGAAAAAGATATGCAAAAGAAAACCAAGATAACAATAAACCCCTATTTAAAAACCTCGAATAAACTTTGCTGAAGGAGGGTCTCCTCCTAGGTTTGAATGGTCTCTTTTCCGTGGTGTTCAGGCAGGAAAGCAGCCTTCTGTACTTCCTCGGTATGGTCTCTTGATTTTTTCCTTCTCATGGGATGGCAATTAGATGGGTTACATACCCTTTCCTGTCTACTTATTCATCCTGGCAGTGCCAACAGTGAAATGTAAAATTATGTTGGAACTGGTCAGATTTATCCAAAATATAGCAAAACTTCAGAAGGATCTCCCAGGACCCCACTAAATAGTGCATCCTAGCACAAAGATTAAAGGTGAAGTGAAATATTATCTGCTTTACCATAGTATAAGGTACACCTATTATACATTGTCAGCTACATTTCACATGAAAGCACAATGTAACATGTTGTATGTTATTCATGTTGGTGTGACATACCACAGCCTGATCCAGTGGCTCATCAAATCACAAGGGAAGATTTTTGTTTGCCTGCTTAAGGCTGAAGAAAAGTACAGTTATTCCTGCAAACCCAGGTATCCAGTATTTCACTAAAGTTCTTGGCTGGGGATTTAAGAACCCTGGGAAACAAGTACTTTTTTCTAAATCTACTAGTTATGATTTATTGTCTATATTTTTCTCAGAGACACAAATGTTCCTTATTATAAACTACATTCTGGTGTATAAATGAATTTACAATATTGAAATAGAAGGGAATTACATGACCCAGACCAGAATCCAGGTTTGGCCAAATATGTTCAGTGTGAGCCTTTGCCAGCTCTATTACTGTAAAACTCTCTCTCTTTAACATTGTGAACAGAAACTCTTCTTTGTGTGATTATTGTACATGTATATTCCAGTGTTGGCATGCATAATGTATTGTTCCATAAACACATGCAAACCCCACATTAACACAAATTAACCATAAACATACCCAAGAAGTTATATTTCTTAATGACTACGCCAGGACTTTAATTTATTTCACTTTATACAAGAGACTGATGTGATGATGTCATCCCAACATATCACAATGACTGATTCCATAAGTAATTTGAAATCTAATTCTTAAGGTAAGAGCATACAACAAGTTTTTGGGTTTAACTGCAAATCATAGAATCATAGGACTGGAAGGGACCTCGAGAGGTCATCGAGTCCAGCCCCCCACCCTCAAGGCAGGACCAAGCTCTGTCTAATTCATTCCTGACAGATGTCTATCTAACCTGTTCTTAAATATCTCCAAAGAGGGAGATTCCACCACCTCCCTTGGCAATTTATTCCAATATTTGACCACCCTGACAGTTAGGAATTTTTTCCTAATGTCCAATCTAAACCTCCCCTGCTGCACTTTAAGCTCATTACTCCTTGTCCTGTCCTCAGAAACCAAGAGGAACAAATTTTCTCCTTCCTCCTTGTGACACCCTTTTAGATATTTGAAAACTGTTATCATGTCCCCCTTAATCTTCTTTTTTCCAAACTAAACAAGCCCAGTTCATGAAGCCTGGCTTCATAGGTCATGTTCTCTAGACCTTTAATCATTCTTGTCGCTCTTCTCTGTACCCTTTCCAATTTCTCCACATCTTTCTTGAAATGTGGCGCCCAGAACTGGACACAGTACTCCAGCTGAGGCCTAACTAGTGCAGAGTAGAGCGGCAGAATGACTTCACGAGTTTTGCTTACAACATACCTGTTGATACAACCTAGAATCGTATTTGCTTTTTTTGCATCAGCATCACACTGTTGACTCATATTCAACTTGTGGTCCACTATGACCCCTAGATCCCTTTCCGCCATGCTCCTTCCTAGACAGTCGCTTCCCATCTTGTATGTATGGAACTGATTGTTCCTTCCTAAGTGGAGCACTTTGCATTTCTCTTTATTAAACTTCATCCTGTTTACCTCTGACCATTTCTCTAACTTGCTAAGGTCATTTTGAATTATGTCCCTATCCTCCAAAGAAGTTGCAACCCCACCCAGTTTGGTATCATCTGCAAACTTAATAAGCGTACTCTCTATCCCAATATCTACATCATTGATGAAGATATTGAACAGTACGGGTCCCAAAACAGACCCTTGCGGAACTCCACTTGTTATTCCTTTCCAGCAGGATTTAGCACCGTTAACAACAACTCTCTGACTATGGTTATCCAGCCAATTATGCACCCACCTTATCGTGGCCCTAAGTTATATTTGCCTAGTTTATCAATAAGAATATCATGCATAATACAAGGATGGATTGATTGTTCTATACTATCTAATATATAGAGAGTTTTACTATTAACTGTGGATGATGCATGAACAAGAGAGGATATAATTTGAGTTATGGATATCATGGTAAGTTTGCAGGGCTGGCAGTTAGAAGAAAAGTCTTCTTACTTATCTGTGAGGCCAGTGCTAACCTCAAGAGAGAATAAACCTGGAATGTGGTGATGTTATTTTTACAGTGTAATTTTTCAGAAACAAGTCACATTTTAATTTAAATTATCCATGTGTTGGTTTAATCTCATCATTCCTTGTATTATCTTCATTGAATAAATAATATGAAACTCTGGTTCCAACATTAACTATTGAGTTATAGGCTTTCATCTGTTGACTCCACAAGATTTACTAGAGGATCATATTCCTCATTATCATTTCTCTATGCATTGGTAGACATGTCTTATCATTTGTCTACATTGAGCATGCTTCTTTTTTAAAAAAAACAAAACACGTCTTATGGTTTCTGTTACAGAAGGGCTTCAGTGCAGTCTGATCCACAGATCTGAACAATCCCAACTTTTGAGAAGTTTCAATTTTGGATCCAGATTGAACCCATTTTATGTCCTTTTTTCACTTGCAGGCGCCAAAATAACAGTGTTGGTCTGGATTTCTATTTACAATTATTTTTTCCAGTAAAAGGCTGAAAATGGAGGCCCATTCAATTCTGTTTTAAAGCCTGATACACTGTAGGCTAGTGCAGGCTTTTAAACTTTTCAATATCAACAGAAAAACATTTACAGTTATTTTCAAAAGAAGACACTTGGCTGGCGATGCATAACAAAAAGACTACTAGAAGTTGATGTGTGAAGAATTTCAGTGTTGGGATTCTCAAATTTTCATCTGGTTTGTGCTTTGCATCTTTAATATTGGCCAGGCAATAATTAATTCACCCATTTTATCCAAGCCTTCTTTAGTGATTCAGCTGTGTCCTGATGGTAGTTAAAACTCTGAATATATAAGCAGGCCCTGTGGAAAGTCAATTTTGCCAGGAAGATACTACAGAGGTAGTGCATTGGAACACTTTCAAATACATAACAGAGCCTGATGCCAGGCTCCAAGCATTGTCCTTTCATTTGTCACATATTGTCCTACAAGGAGAAGAAGAGAAGAAGCAATGGACGGGGAAATGTAATAAGTCCCTGTCTTCACTGCAGGAAGCCACTGCTCTTCTGCAACAGGGCAGGCCATAGGGAAAGTAGAGACACTTCAAAAAGCTATCACTCTGCTTGCATGCCCTCAAATTGCACAATAGTTATCCCAGCAGCACATGGCTGTGGTAATAGCACACATGGGGAAGTTGCTCTTTTCTACCTTTCAGCAGTGAAAGTAACTTAAAATTTCTTACAGGTACTGTGTCCTATATCAACCCGGTACCTGCTACCTCTTTAAATAGCTCCCTGCTGGCTTTTGCAGCAGCTCAGCCAACTCTTGCCAGAGCAGTGCACCAGAGTGCACCCACTTTCTTCTCAGCTTTCAGGCAACCTGCATTGAAGAGCTTAGCAACGCTTTGCTCAGTCCCAGAGCAACATCCTACTTCCTCTGTAAATCAAGGGCAGGGTGGGTGAGAGAGAAGAAGGCATCAAAAAGGAAGGAATTAATGAGCACATTTTGTGCTTTTAACATTTTATTAAACATTTTCTGTTCCTGACCAGAAATCTACAAACTAAAAAAAGCTGAACAGAAATGCATTTAAAAAAAATCAAACACATTATTACAAAAGTTTTGTCAAATGATTAGCAAAACTTTGTTTATATCTTTTGCCTAAACTGACTTTAGTAATTAACATTCATTGAATGTTACAAATATGAGGCAAAGATCATGAATGGGATGACTTTCCCTCTGCAGGGAGTTACGTCACAGTCCCACAGTGATTTAGCTTGGACTTTGAGTCTCTTCTAGGCAAACGTTTTGACCACAACTGTCAGTGTACTAGAATATTAGTGAGTTTGTCCACAATCCTGCTATCAAGGACCTTACTGAGATGTAAAACATGGGACAACTGAAGATGGCACCATGGGCCATGAGAACAGGGATAGCAGCCAGCCAACAGACAGATGGATATACAAGTAACTGTGGCTGCTGGTAGGATATTAACTTCAAACGCTAATACATGCAGTGATGCAAAAATGTGTAACTACTAGCAGACCAAACAGCTGTACCTTGGAACTATTCTGCCACTTCAGCAATGGGCCCAATCAAGTCAGGTGAGTCATGTACCCTCAGCCTCCACTGCAGTAAATGAGAATTGACAGCATTTGGCATCTTACAAAATCAAGCCCCCCATGACCAATTAGAAGGACTTGTGTGAAACTCCTAGGTGAGTTGCTTAGCCTTAAAATCACTGAACTGTCCAAGGAACGACAAAGAAAGGCAAACATGGTATCTCAATACATGAAAGAATAAATTTCTGCTTTACAAATTTGTACAGACTATAAGCCAACAACTGCATGTGAAAACTGCTGACCACAAAATTGTAAAGGTGAGAATCCAGGGATTCTGCTAAGAGGATATCGCTTTTAGCATGAGGGCCAAAACATTTTTTTCTCTCCAAATTTTTGCATAATTGCTACTGATTTTGCCATCTTTGCAAATATATTGTATCTTAAAGTGGAAAGAGTCCTGTTGCTCTCATTTCTCAAGGCCTTATCCAACTTGTAGTAAAATTAATGAGAACTGGCTTGACTCACTGAAGTCCAAAGATGTAACTAGTATATTCCTTCATGTTGATTTCAACCTGGCCATTAGTGAATCACAATTAGACCACGCATGTCCTTCAGGTTAGCGGTCTCTTAACTCAGTAGAGAACTATAGTGTAAACAGAATCGTCAGATACATAGATGAACATAATTTATTGGGGAAATGTTTTATTGGGGAAAATCATGCCTCACTAATCTTCTAGAATTCTTTGAGGGGGTCAACAAGCAGAAGGCATCCAGTGGCTATAGTGTATTTAAGTTTCTAGAAAGCCTTTGACAAGGTCCCTCACCAAAGGCTTTGAGTAAAATAATCTGTCATGGGACAAGAAGGAAGGTCCCCTCTGGATTGATAACTTATTAAAAGATAGGAAACAAAGGGTAGGAACAAATGGTCAATTTTTATAATGGAGAGAGGTAACCATTGGTGTTCCCTTGTGAAGGGAAAAAATTTGCAGATGATATAAAACTGCTCAAGATAGTTTTGTAGATAGTCCACAGAACACTGCAAAGAGCTTCAAAAGGATTTGATAAAACTGGATGGTTGGGCAACAAAATGGCAGATGATGTTGATAAATGCAAAGTTATGCATATTAGAAAACAATCTAAAAAATAAATATTAAATGATAGGGTCTAAATTATTTGTTACCACTCAAGACAGATCCTGAAGTCATTCTGGACGGTTCTCTGAAAAAAAAAATCCACTCAATATGCAGCAGCAATCAAAAAAGCAAACAAAATATCAGGGTTCATTAAGAAAGGGATACATAATAAAACAGAAAATATCTTGTTGTCTATTTATAAATCCATGGTATACCCACATCTTGAATATTGTGGGCAGATTTGGTCTCATATTAAAAAAGGTATCTTGAAATTGGAAAAGTTTCAGAAAAGGGCAACAAAAATGATTAAGGATTTGGAAGGGCTGTCATATGAGGAGAGATGAATAAGACTGGGACTTTTCAGTTTGGAGAAGGGATGACTAAAGAGAGATATGATAGATGTCTATGCAATCATGACAGATGTTGAAAAAGTGAATAAAGAATGGTTATTTACTCCCTACCATAACAAAAGAACTAGGGGCCACTAAATGAAATTAATAGGCAACAGGTTTAAAGTGAACAAAAGGAAGTATTTCTTCATTTAAAGCACAGTCAGCCTGCAGAACTCCCTGCCACGGGATGTTGTGATGGCCAAGACATTAACAGAGCTCAAAAAAGAGTTAGATAAATCAAGCTTAGCTGAAGAAGTGGATTTTGCTCATGAAAGCTCATGATACTATACATAGGTTTGTTAGGGTACGTCTAGACTACATGCCTCTGCCGACAGAGGCATGTAAAATAGGCTACCCGACATAGTCAATGAAGCGGGGATTTAAATATCCCTGGCTTCATTAAAATAAAAATGGCTGCCATGCTGTGCCTGCTCAGCTGATCGCTGGCACAGCGTGCGAGTCAAAACACGGAAAAGTCGAAAAGGGAAGCCTTTGTCCTGACCACTCCTGTAAACCTCATTTCATGAGGCATAAGAGAGCAGTCGACAAAGGCTTCCCCTGTCCACTGATCCATGTCTTGACTCGCGTGCTGTGCCGATGATCAGCGGAGCCAGCACAGTGTGGTGACCATTTTTATTTTAATGAACCTGGGGATATTTAAATCCCTGCTTCAGTGACTATGTCGGGTAGCCTATTTTACATGCCTCTGTTAGCAGAGGCATGTAGTCTAGACATTGTCTCTAAGGTGCCACAGGACTACTCATTGTTTTTTAAGTTACAGACTAACATGGCTACCCCCTGAGACTTTTAATCATGGAGGATAGGTTCATCAGTGGTTAATTGCCAGCATGGTCAAGGATGGTGTCCTGAGCTTCTGTTTTGTTAGGGCTGGGAATTGGGGAGTGGATCACTTGAGTCCCTGTACTGTTTTTTTCTCTCTGGATCACCTGACATTGACCACTGTCAGAAGACAGGATACTGAGCTAGCTAGGCTTTTGGTCTGATGCAGTATGGCCATATTCATGTTACTAATTAACAACACCATTGTGATTCTAAAGTTACTAGAGAGGCAACACCACTCTCAGTCTAGAGTTCTAGCTATTGAGAGCTGCGTTTCTTTCCATACTCTGCCACTGATCTGGTGTATGGCTTGAGCAAAGTGCTTCCACTCTCTGGGTATGTCTACACTACAGTGTTATTTCGAAATATCTTATTTTGAAACAGTTAATTCAAAATAGCTTATTTTGAAATAACACATCTACACACAAAATGCATTTCGAAATAGCGTTTTGCTATTTCGAAATAGCGCGTCCACACTGAGTGGACACTGAATTGCATTGAAGGTTGGCCAGAACCAGGTCCAGCAGGGCATCAGGTCAGGCGTTTATTTGTGTGGCCGCTGCCTGAGGCTATCTGAGGCTTCTGCTTAAAGGGACCCCCACCCCGGGGAGCCGGTTCTCAGCTTTCTCTGCTTGCTTGCCTACTTCGATGAGGGACAGCAAAGCATTTGTATCTCTGCGTGCTCTGGTTGCCCTCACTCGGGACACCACAGCACTCTGCAACATGGAGCCGGAGCTGCCCTTGGGCACTCTGGTGCTTCTCATGAACGCGTTGATGCGAACCTGGCTGCACTTTCTGCAGGCTGCCATCCGGGAGGTCCCTCGGGGGGCTGTCAGTATCCAGGAGGCCCTGCGGGAGAGCTTCCACCCTGAGGAGCACGAAGAGCCTCCCTGGTCTGCCCCACTGGGGGCTTGTGCTTCATTCCTCCCCCACATCATTCCACTTACCCTCCCAGCCCCCCTTCCTGATGTCAAATAAAATACTGAATAAGGTCCATGATTTCCACCCTGGACCAGGAAAGTGCCCGCCTTCTCCGGGCCCTGTCAGGCTCCTGGGAGCTGGCAGACTGCTCCTGGGGAGTGGTGGAAGGCTGGCTTCCAGTGGCTTTCTGGCTCATGTTTTCGGGCCACTGGGTCAGGGACAGTGACTGCTGGCTCTGGGCTGGCAGGCTTGGAGCTGGCACAGGCACTGTGGCCAGAGTCTACCCCTTTAAGGGCTCTGGGGAGTGGTGAGGGGGCGGAGAGGTTGAGGCTGGAGTGGCCACCAGGGCACCCTGGGAAGTCTGGAGGCCCCCTATTTCAAAATAAGTGTCTACACAGCACTTATTTTGAAATAGCTATTCCGAATTTGGCGTTGTTCCTCATAGAATGAGGCTTACCAAATTCGACATAAGCACTCCACTATTTTGAATTTATTTTGAAATAGCGGTGTGGCTGTGTAAACTCTAGGGGTATGTCTACACTACCCCGCTAGTTCGAACTAGCAGGGTAATGTAGGCATACCGCACTTGCAAATGAAGCCCGGGATTTGAATTTCCCGGGCTTCATTTGCATAAGCGGGGAGCCACCATTTTTAAAACCCCGCTGGTTCTAACCCCGTGCAGCGTGAAATGAGGAGTAATGGTAGTTCGAACTAGGAAGCCTAGTTCGAACTACCTAGTTCGTGCCCTGTGTAGCCGCGCTGCATGGGGTTCGAACCAGCGAGGTTTTAAAAATGGCGGCTCCCCGCTTATGCAAATGAAGCCCGGGAAATTCAAATCCCGGGCTTCATTTGCAAGTGCGGTATGCCTACATTACCCTCCTAGTTCGAACTAGGAGGGTAGTATAGACATACCCTAGGAAAGTTATTTCGAAATAAGGGCTGTTATTTCAAAATAACTTTGCTGTGTAGACATACCCTCTATGCTTTCCCCCCTCCCATCTTTTGTCTGATTTGTCTCTCTTGGATTTTGTGCTGGTTGGCACTGAGGATGTCCCTTATTCTCTCTCTCTCTCTCTTTGTGTGCTGTATCTAAAACAGGACCTAATTTTTGTTGGGATGTCTAAGCGTTATTGTAATACCAATAAGTAATAATAACAATATATTCACTTCTGCCAGATCATTATTCAGGTCCTTCTAGACATGTATTGATACAGGCTAGTCCACCTCATTATGAGGTATTCCCTTCCTCTTACCGATACACCAGTACTATCTGGTTTGTTCCGTTGCATTGGCCTCTCTCTAACAACTATTCTACAGTGATAAACAGGGCCAAATGCAGCTGTCATTTATGCTAGTTCACGTCCTGATTAACTCCATTGAAATCAACTGTGGCCCATACTATGTGGAAAATATGGGTTTTGACAGAGTCCATTGAATTCTGGAATTATGAGATCAATATCTAGCACACAATACACATGCCTGACAACATGCACATTCATTGGGACTGACTGGAGTTTACTCAGTGCCGAAGGGTGCTTGGGGCTAAACCTCTAGTTGGTGAAATACATCAGAATGCATGAGCATCAGGAGGAAGTGCTTGGATTACCCAACTGTTTGTCCTAGCTATTTGTACCTACTACACATAGGTAGTGTTTTTATAGTCAAAATGCAGGTCCCATAAATCAATCAGCCAAATGACTATACTGAAATGAACAATTAGGACCTTCTTTGTCTTATGGCACCATAGCAATACAGAGTTATTTATAAATTGATCCAACATGCACATTTGTACCTTCCTTAGTGGTTTCTGTTAAAAATAAAAACAAACTTTTCCTCACTATCACATCTGAAACTCTAATAACTGTGTTTTAGAATCCCCAAAAGAATGTTGCTGTTAAGAGTTAAAAACCTCTGGATATTGACTTACTGAAAGGCTCCTTACAACATTCTTGATCTCAAAACTCACATCACTTCTTTCTTTAGTACAAGAAACAGTGTTTTAAATTGTACTTTGGACATGCTGTCCACTTTTTTTTGGCTCAACAAATAAGCCAGATTTTTTTTTAAAGATTTCTGACTTGGCATTCCCAAAGTTTTGCCTAAACCCTTGGAGACTTGCTAAAAGAGATTTATTTATGTGCACTGCGAGGCACTTGCCAAATAACTGCAGCTTCATGGTTTTAACTATTTTTTCTAAATTTAAAAATTAATAAAAATAATAAAATGTTGGTTTAGTTGTTATTAATTATACATATTTTATAATTAATAATTCCTCTCTAAGATATCAAAGGTAAATAAAAGCTAAGATGCTGATAACAAGTTAAAAGTTCTGGCAAATATCTTTTCCCTGTTGTTCACTCAGATTTTATAATTTTTTTTATGACCGTTTCTCTGATTTGATGTAACAGAGATATGCATGGAAATATATGATCTTTCAACCCTCCCCTTGAAAAGAGTTGGAGACTCGCATACACTGAATTTTCAAAGTATTTATAAATATTCTATTGAGGGAAAATGACTTTTACATTGAAAGAAACACCCAGATATTTTTAAGGCTCTCATCATGTCATCTTCAAAGTAAAAGGGAAAATGTCTATAGATTTCAGTGGTCAGATTCATCCTCCTGTCTTCCAGATATGTGGTTAATTTGGACAGTGGGGTTCAAAGAGAGCATACCTGTTCAATAACTTAATAAATGTTGGGAAAAACTGCTCAGACTCTTTTAGGCTACGTCTACACTGGCCCCTTTTCCGGAAGGGGCATGTAAATTTCACTAGTCGTCGTAGGGAAATCCGCGGGGGATTTAAATATCCCCCGCGGCATTTAAATAAAAATGTCCGCCGCTTTTTTCCGGCTTTTAAAAAAGCCGGAAAAGAGCGTCTAGACTGGCCCCGATCCTCCGGAAAAAGTGCCCTTTTCCGGAGGGTCTTATTCCTACTTTGAAGGAATAAGGAATAAGACCCTCCGGAAAAGGGCACTTTTTCCGGAGGATCGGGGCCAGTCTAGACGCTCTTTTCCGGCTTTTTTAAAAGCCGGAAAAAAGCGGCGGACATTTTTATTTAAATGCCGCGGGGGATATTTAAATCCCCCGCGGATTTCCCTACGACGACTAGTGAAATTTACATGCCCCTTCCGGAAAAGGGGCCAGTGTAGACGTAGCCTTACTGTGTAGCAATGACTGCTCTTCATTTGCTTCAGCTGTATATGTAACTTTTTAATTTGTTCATTTTGAGTTTATACTTTTTCTTTTTCTTTCTCAGAAATATGATTTAGTGTATATACAATATGGTACAACACTGACTATCCGAATAATAGGCATGTGTCTGAATAAGTCATCTGATATAATATCAGATACAGGGACTCTATTCTGCTACCTTTAATCAGGATCAGGCTCTGGACCTGTTGATATCCAATAAGCAAATGAGATAATATGGTAATGATATGGCAATCTTAGATATGTGTGTTTGCATAGGCACTGCCTGTGGGAAAGGAGGTCTAGGGAGGGCCTCCCACAGGGCAGGAAGAGGGTACGTGGGGATACCTCATTTAGCAAATAAAATTTTAGCATGGTCATAGTGCACTCCCCCAAGTTTTACCATGAGTCACTTATGAGTGTTTCACAAGGATTTAAATATGACCATATTTCCAAATATGGACTAGAAAATGTCATAGACATGTGCTGTATAGTTATAGTCATATTGGTTCCAGAATATTAGAGACAAGTTGGGTGAGATCTCTCTCTCTCTATATATAAAAAAGTTTTTCCTGTGGGACGACAGAATCATATAAGAACAAGACCCACCCAGCCCAAGCTTGACCCTTCCCAGGGCCCACGTAGATGGCTGGGTGGTGGAGAGGGAGAGAAAGAGCCACGGGCTGTGTTGCCGGCAAGAGTAAGTCTCAGGTCCGACACTGGGTTCTCAAAGTACAAAAAATGCTACACAGGTATGTGTCAAACACAAGCAGTTTATTTTCTGACAACTATCAGCTGTGCCCCTTAACTAAAAGAACAACATGATAGGAAAAGCGGCATTTCTTACATCCTTTTGGCTAGCCAGGAATCCCATTTCAGCTGCGGATGAAGTGGGAGACTGTCTCAGCTCCCAAGGACCCGGTACCCAAACCCATCGGTGAGGTCCAAATTGCTCTGCTCTGGTGCAGCCTTGAATACAGTTCTCTTGCCTTGTTTTGCAGTTTGGAAATTTCCAGCGGTTACTCATTGCTTGTAACAGTATGGCTCAGCTGTCCTTTGACTTTGGACTGCTTGTCCTTTGACTTTGTTTACATGATCAGTACATTTAGGTAAACAAGATTGTTATGTTCCTTCCCTTATATACAATTTGTTCTTGCTACAATGGCGTATGTTCCTAGAGGCTTGCTTCTGGCTCATCAGTAGTAGGGAAAGGGGGGGAATGAAAAAGAGGGGGGAATGCAGGCCTCACCATCCCTGTACTTCACACATACAGAGTTCTTCTGCAATTGATCCCTACATTCCACCCCTGGGTGGTGGGGCACTGCACCTCACCCTAGTATGCCCCTTAATTAGGGTGTCAGCCATTTGAGGATGACCTGGTCATTTTGTTAAGGATGTGGATTTGATCCCACACTTTGCCATTTTGGCTCGAGGAAAAGAGTCCAATTTGGGGGAAACATTTTAGCTAAAACCTCAGATTGCTGATATACTGGTTTGGCATAAATGTGGCTGACAGCTTCTTAGGGCAAAGGCATTGCACCTGCATTCATGGATGGGGGGTAAACTAGGTGTCTGGTCATTCTAGATAACAGGTGTGTAGGTACCACACATAAGCACCCCACATGATTAGTGAGTACCACAGTGGTCTGATTGAATATACAATCCATAACACACTCCCCCACAGTATTAATTTATATTCTACAAGGATCCAGAATGTGGTGTTTAAAGGGACACATCCATTCATTCCAGGGCATTTACACAAGCGTGCCTTTCTTTGGATGTCATTCTTCATCTCCCAATTAGCTCATAGGCTTGGATCCCGGGACGAACCCCCATATTCTGATTGGGATACATAGGAGTGGTAATAGTGATAGGTGTGGTCCATAGGTGCTTGTCTAGGGGTACAAAGCAAAAACAAAACAAAGAAAGATATGCAGCAGCAATTGTTTATGATATGTCTTTGGTAAATTAGCAAGTTGGACTCATGAAAGGGGGGTGCTATTTCTGGTTCCTTAACAACAATTTGTGGTTAGCCTTAAGAGGGCAGTTGGGTGTCTCTTTTTCATGCAGACTGTGGGGCATCTCGCAGGGCCATATACACTCACGTTTATGAGAAATTCATGATAGTGGTATTCAATTATGGCTGTCCATTTGGTGTTGTGATGCCTAGCTTATAAACAGATGGGGCTGCTTTTCTGTGTCCAGCCTGTTTTTTCCAAGCTTCCTCTTATCTGTTTTGACTTCAGCTAGGCCTGCTAGGCCTTGTCTCTTTGCTCCAGCTGAACAGCAGGTTTCTGGGGGGATAGCTTAGCCTCAGACCACAGTTTAAGGTTTTACCTATATATCAAAGGACTACTGGCTACTGTGGGTTAAAAACCTGTTCCTACATTCCCTTCTCTTAACCTAGGGTTCTCTAACCCACCTGGTTAAATATAGCAATTGTAAGGAGATGGATTTGTGTAATCTGACCTCTTCTGCGGGCCCCGAGGATCTGGCTGTAGCATGTCATCCTCATCAGAGGAATCCCAAATATCCCCATCCCATGTGGTGGGGTCCCAATCAGTGGACTGGAGCACACAGACCTTCACCTGAGAAGGCTGGTGGTCCTGGTTGTACTTATACTTCTGATTGGCATAGCGGACAGCCATAACTTGCAGATTCTGACCCATCTAGATGATCATAATGGTCCCTTCTGACCTTAAAGTCTATGAGTCTATCTCTGCTGTCTGCTTCTGTGCATGCTGTAAAGAGGCTTGCTGTATTCCAGACAGAGCTTTAACCATGTCCAGTTCCTCCTTAAGCTGTGCCACTTCCCACTGTAACCCTTCCTTCTCCTCACATACACTGCAGAGTGCGCTTAGGAACAGCCAACATCTGGCCTGATGCACCCCCTTATCCTTATGGATATCTAATGCCTCCAGCCCCTTTTGAATACCAGCAGAACTGACCCCATCAGCTAGCTCTCCCTCAAACTGCACGGCAGGAGTTATGTCATACCAAAGTTGAGCAACCGAAGCCCAGGATGATGTGCACGGCCAGCCTGGAATTCGATGATCTGTCCTACTTTCTCCCTCACCCATCTGCTTCTCTTTCTTCCACATATTGAGCAATTTGTACCAAGAGAACCCTGCTTGTTGCACCAAATGTTGCCGGTAACAGTAAGTCTCAGGTCCGACACTGGGTTCTCAAAGTACAAAGGATGCTACACAGGAATCTGTCAAACACAAGGGGCTCGTCTACACTGGCCCCTTTTCCGGAAGGGGCATGTTAATTTCAAATATCGTAGTAGGGAAATCCGCGGGGGATTTAAATATCCCCCGCGGCATTTAAATAAAAATGTCCGCCGCTTTTTTCCGGCTTTTAGAAAAGCCGGAAAAGAGCGTCTACATTGGCCCCGATCCTCCGGAAAAAGCACCCTTAAAAGTAGGAATAAGAGCCTCCGGAAAAGGGCGCTTTTTCCGGAGGATCGGGGCCAGTGTAGACGCTCTTTTCCGGCTTTTCTAAAAGCCGGAAAAAAGCGGCGGACATTTTTATTTAAATGCCGCGGGGGATATTTAAATCCCCCGCGGATTTCCCTACGACGACTGCTGAAATTAACATGCCCCTTCTGGAAAAGGGGCCAGTGTAGATGTAGCCAAGTAGTTTATTTCCTCACAGCTAACAGCTGCACCCCTTAACTAGAAGTGCAACATAACAAAGAAGCGGCATATCTTATGTCCCTTCCTGCTAGCCAGGGATCCCGAGTTGGCTGCGGATGAAGTGGGAGGTTTTCTCAGCTTCCGAGGTGCCGGTACCCAAAGCCCATTGGCGAGGTCCAAATTGCTATGCTTTGGTGCAGCCTTAAATACAATTCTCTTGCCTTGTTTTGCAGTTTGGAAATGTCCAGGAGTTACTCATTACGTGCTGATGTATGGTTTAGCTGTTAGTTATTGATCTGGTTCTGATATAGTTCTACTTGTTCTTTGGCTTTGTTTACGTGATCAGTACCTTACGGTAAACAGAATTGTTTATGTGTTCTTGCCCTTTACCCTTATCTTATACTTGTACTTGCTATACTGGCAACAATGCTTATCTTAAATGGCGTATGTTCCCAAAGACTTGCTTTTGGCTCATCAGATATAGGGAAAAGGGAAGGGGGGGGGAGGGAAGAATGCAGGCCTCACTCCCCTAAACTTGCACGTACGAAGTTCTTCTGCAATTTACCCCTACAGACTGGCGTGACATGGGAGTGGGAGGGAGAAGGGACCCAGCATGGTGCAGGGGGAGAGAGAGGGGCAGGAATGGTGCAGAAGGTGATGGGGAGAGAAAGGACCCTCGTTGGCAGGGGATGGGAGGAGAAGGGGCCCTGTCTGGTGGAGGGTGAGAGAAGGGAAAAGAGGCCCTGGTTGGTGGGGAAGGGAAGGGAAGGGAGGAGAAGGGGCCTGGTGTGGCACAGAAGTGGGGGGAGAAAAGAGACCTGGACTGGTGGGGGGCGGAGGGAGAGGGACAGGAATAGTGCAGAAGGTGATGGGGAGAGAAAGGACCCTGGCTGGCAGGGGATGGGAGGAGAAGGGGCCCTGTCTGGTGGAGGGTAAGAGAAGGGAAAAGAGGCCCTGGTTGGTGGGGAAGGGAAGGGAAGGGAGAAGAAGGGGCCTAGTGTGGCACAGAAGTGGAGAGAGAAATGACCTGGACTGGTAGGGGAGGGGGAGGGAGGAGTGACCCAGGCTGGTGGGGAGGTACATGAGCGAAAAGAGGGACCTGGGGTGGCATGGCAGGGGAGGAAGAAGGGGCCTGGTCTGGTGCAGCTGCAGCCCGGCCCTCCCTGGTGGCTGGGGGGAGAGCCAGGGCTGCCTACCACCTCCTGAGAGGGCGGTTGGTAAGTGTAGTGAGCAGGAGGTGCAGCTCCCTAGTTATCTTTTATTGCACCAACTTCTATTGGTGAGAGAGAAGCTTCTGAGCAACACAGAACTTCTCTTTAGGTCTAGGAAAGGTACTGGGAGTCTAATAGGTGGAACTGGTTGTTTTGTATAGGTTGCTAGCACATATTGCATAGTATCTCAAAGTGGTCCACGAAAACACTTTGAAAAAGGTGCTAAATGATCATTCCAGTGTGTTTATTTACTGGCGCCGTGGCCATGGAGACTTGCATTGGCTCCAGTTCGCTGTTTTCAGCCAAGGGGAGCTGTGGGAAGTGGTGAGTGCCGGGTCGCCTCTTACCGTGATTCCGCTTGTCTGCAAATGGCAAACTGGAGCCAATGGGAGCTGCGAGGCACCATGGTGCTAATAAATAAACACACTGGAGTGGCCATTTAGCAGCTTTCTCAAAGTGGTTTCACTGACCTCTTTGGGAAACACTGACATATTGTATGTTACCATTCAGGATGGAGTTGGCCCATTAACACCTCTGTATTCATAGGGCAAAAAAGGGGGTGGAGATTAGTGGGTTACACATGGTTGAAATAATAATACTAATATACTATATCCATTTAGAAATACTATTGTACCATCTAGACAATATGGGCAGTCGGTGAAGGTAAGGCTGGGGGAGGCAAGCCCAAAGTCCCACCCACAGCCCTGCCCCTTCTGCTGAGGCTCTGCCCCTATGGGAGCCAAGCCACCTCCCTCATCACCACAGGGAGGCAAGGCAGTGCACTGTACGTGCTCCCTACCACCACGGGGAGGGGAGGGGAGAGAAGGGAGGAGGGTGGGTGAAAATGTGGCCCCAGCCAGCCTGGCCCTGAAACATGGCTAGGGAGAATGATGTGTGTCTCCAGCCTCCCCGGCCCACGAGCATAGGGAAGGTGATCAGCATGCAGTCCAAAGGAGTGTGGGTGGCACATGGCCTGAGCTCCCTGGTCCTGGAGCACAGGATAGGAGGAGAGCATGCGGCCTGAGCCTCCCCAGCACTGGAGCATAGGGAGGACGGGCACTGGGGCGACAACTACAGTAGGTGTTCTTGGGGCTGAGTGTGGGTAGCGTCAGGCTGGTGGCTTGGGACGGCTGTGCCTTCCCGCACCTATTATATCAAACACCCATTCTAGCCAGCTATCTCTAAGGGTATGTCTACACTACAGCACTAATTCGAACTAACTTAGTTAATTCGAAATAAGCTAATTCGAACTAGTGCATCTAGACTTAAAAATTAGTTCGAATTAGCATTTTGCTAATTCAAACTAGCATGTCTACACTGAGTGGACCCTGAACTGAGGTTAAGGATGGCCGGAAGCAGTGCTGGCAGGGCATCAGATTAGGACTTAGAGTGTGGAGCTGCTGCCTCAGGCTAGCTGAGGGCTGTGCTTAAAGGAACCCGACCCCCACCCCGGACAGACAGTTCTCAGGGGTTCCCCGCTTGCAAAGCAGTCCTGGCTTGGAGTGCCCTGAGTGCCCACACTCAGCACATCACAGCACTCGGCCATCAGCCCGGCTGCACATGCTGCAGGCTGCCATCCGGAGGGGGGGGGGGGGGTCAATCAAGAGGCTTCAGGAGAGCTTCCACCCCAAGAAGCCCACAGAGCCACCCCAGTCCTTCCCATTGGGGGCTCGTACCCCATTCCTCCCTCACCTCCTTCCACTTACCTCTCCCTAGCCCCCCTTCCTGATGTACAAAATAAAGGACACGTGTGTTCAAAAATAGAAACTCTCTTTATTGAACAAAACTCGGGGAAACTGGGAAAAGGAGGTGGAAGAGGGGAAGAGAGAGGGTGGGAGAGGGGAGGGCAACTAAAATGATCAGAGGTTTGGAACAGGTCCCATATGAAGAGAGGATAAAGAGACTGGGATTTCTCAGCTTAGAAAAGAGGAGACTGAGGGGGGATATGATAGAGGTCTATAAAAGCATGAGTGGTGTGGAGAGGGTGCATAAAGAAAAGTTCTTCATTAGTTCCCATAATAGAAGGACTAGAGGACACCAAATGAAATGCATGGGTTGCAGGCTTCAAACTAATAACAGAAAGTTCTTCTTCACAAAGCAAATAATCAACCTGTGGAACTCCTTGCTGCAGGAGGCTGTGAAGGCTACAACTAGAACAGAGTTTAAAGAGAAGTTAGATAAAGTCATGGAGGTTGGGTCCATGGAGTGGTATTAGCCAGGGGATAGAAATGGTGTCCCTGGCCTCTGTTTGTGGAAGGCTGGAGATGGATGGCACGAGACAAATGGCTTGGTCATTGTTTCGGTCCATCCCCTCCAGGGTCCCTAGTGTAGGCCGCTGTCGGCAGACAGGCTACTGGGCTAGATGGACCTTTGGTCTGACCCAGTACAGACATTCTAAGCTCAGGGCTCAGTGTCGGGGGGTCTCAGTGGACCACCTTGATTTTCATGCAAACCTGCTCCCGGGTGGCCAGGCCGGCAGCTATCCTGCCCTAGACGGCCACTTTCCTGTGCCTAGTGCGGAGGGCGTGGATGAGGTCCACGATCTCCGCACTAGACCAGGCGGACGCCCGCCTCTTGCGGACCCGGGCAGGCTCCTGGGAGCCGCCAGCCTGGTCCCGGGAAGAGGCGGAGGGCTGGGTGGCAGCGGGTGGGTGGCTCTGTGCCGTGCCAGGTGCAGGGTCTTCTGGCTGGGTGCTGGCAGGCTTGCACCTGGCACGGGCACCGTAGCCAGCCTGTGCCCCTTGAAGGAGTCCGGGGCCGGGAGGTGGGCAGACGAGTTTCCCTGGTGGTGCTCAGAGGGGCCACCAGGGAAATCTGGGGAGGGCTAGCCTCCCACTAGTTCGAATTAAGTGGCTACACACCCCTTAATTCGAACTAGCTAATTCGAACTAGGCGTTAGTCCTCGTAAAATGAGGTTTACCTAGTTCGAATTAAGCGCTCCGCTGGTTCGAATTAAGGTCGAACTAGCGGAGCGCTAGTGTAGTGCCTATCCAAGTTAATTCGAACTAACGTCTGTGAGTTTGAATTAACTTTGTAGTATAGACATACCCTAACATTGTTGATTATGCAGACGACATACTAAGGGCTTGATTTGTTTATCTGAAAATTCCTTATTCACCCGTAAATGAGCCAGTCATGGCAAAACTCCCATTGATCTCAATATGAGCATGAGTGAGCCCAGAATTTTGATGGGAGTTGAAGAGAACTGCTAGAGAATACACTATTTCTGGAGATTTTGAAGGCATGTATGGAATAGACTTAAATAGCAGAAAGCATGGTTAAAACTTACAGTTTTCTCCTTCTTAAAATATCCCATTATCTTTGTTATTCTTTGAAAACTCTAAATTGAAAGCAAGCTGGCCACTGGTGCAGTGTTGTTGAATGCTCTAAGCTAGAAAGAAGAAAGGAAAAGCTGTTATTTTAAAATAAAATCAATCATAGCTTCTTTCAAATTATTTTTCTGCTAAGAAGCTAAATCAAAAACTGTTTATCACCCGAACTAGACCTTTTAATAGACAATGATCTCTGACAGGGACTTGATTGCTTGTGAACAGCTGTTGAAGCCAGCTTTTCAGCTGTGTTACAGGACTGAACAGGGTTCAAAATAGGAGGTAAGAAAGAGAAAAAATATAAAATAAATAAGTAAAAAAATCATCTGGAAATAAGTGAATATATATAAAATGGCAAATCTCTGGCTGTGCCCCGAGGATCCTCCGCTTGCTTCCTGGCTGTTAGTGTTTGGCTCAGAAGCTCACCGTGACCCTCCTTACAGCCTCTGGGCCTTCACTAGAGGCAAAGATCAAAGCCTTCTGAGCCATCCCTGTCATAGGCTATTCCATAAATTTGGGGTGAAACCCCTCCGTAGTTCCAGTCCCACCTCTCCGGGGCAGACTCTGTAGTGACATGGGGAGGGTTAAGGGGAACCTGGGCCCACCTTCTACTCTAGTTCTGGGTTCCCTTTATGAACTAGATTTCCTAACAGAAGAAATTGGATTTTTTTTCTATGACGTATAAAAACCAAGGGTATGTCTACACTACAATCTTAGTTCGAACTAACGGACGTTAGTTCGAACTAACATTCATAGCCGCTACACTAGCGCTCCGCTAGTTCGAATTTGAATCGAACTAGCAGAGAGCTTAGTTCGAACTAGGAAAACCTCATTTTACGAGGATTAAGCCTAGTTCGAACTTACTAGTTCGAATTAAGGGGTGTGTAGCCCCTTAATTCGAACTAGTGGGAGGCTAGCCCTCCCCAGATTTCCCTGGTGGCCACTCTGGCCAACACCAGGGAAACTCGTCTGCCCCCCTCCCGGCCCCGGACCCCTTCAAGGGGCACGGGCTGGCTACGGTGCCTGTGCCAGGTGCAAGCCTGCCAGCACCCAGCCAGAAGACCCTGCACCTGGCACGGCACAGAGCCACCCACCTGATGTCCCCCAGCCCACCCCCTCTTCCCGGGACCAGGCTGGCGGCTCCCGGGAGCTTGCCCTGGACCGCAAGAGGCGGGCACCTTCCTGGGCTAGTGCGGACATCGTGGACCTCGTCCACGATCTCCGCACTAGGCACAGGAAAGTGGCCGTCTAGGGCAGGAGAGCTGCCAGCCTGGCCACCCAGGAGCAGGTGTGCATGAAATTCAAGGGGTACCACTGAGACCCCCGACCCTGAGCCCTGAGCTTACCATGGCCGTCCTGGGTCAGACCAAAGGTCCATCTAGCCCAGTAGCCTGTCTGCCGACAGCGGCCAACCCTAGGGACTCTGGAGGGGATGGACCGAAGACAGTGACCAAGCCATTTGTCTCGTGCCATCCCTCTCCAGCCTTCCACAAACTTTGGGCAGGGACACCACTCCTACCCCCTGGCTAAGACTATTCCATGGACCCAACCTCCATGACTTGATCTCACTTCCCTTTAAACTCTGTTCTAGTTGTAGCCTTTACAGCCTCCTGCAGCAAGGAGTTCCACAGGTTAACTATTTGCTTTGTGAAGAGGAACTTTCTCTTACTAGTTTCAAGCCTGCTACCCATTCCTTTCCTTTGGTGTCCTCTAGTCCTTCTTTATGGGAACTCATGAAGAACTTTTCTGTATGCACCCTCTCCACCCAACCCCTGCTTTTAGAGACCTCTATCCTGTCCCCGCTCCATCTCCTCTTTTCTAAGCTGAACAGTCCCAGTCTCTGTAGCCTCTCTTCATCTGGGACCTGTTCCCAACCCCTGATCATGTTAGTTGCCCTCCCCTCTCCCAGCCTTTCTCTTCCCCTCTCCCACCTCCTTTTCCCAGTCTCCCCCAGTTTTGTTCAATAAAGACAGAGTCAATGTTGGAAGAAACGTTATCTTTATTTTGTACATCAATAAGAAGGGGGGCTAGGGAAGGGTAAGTGGAAGGAGGTGAGGGAGGAATGGGGTACGAGCCCCCGATGGGGAGGACTGGGCTGGCTCTGCAGGCTTCTGGGGGTGGAAGCTCTCCTGCAGCCCCCCGATTGCCCCCTCTCCCCAGATGGCAGCCTGCGGCAAGTGCAGCCGGGCTGATGGCCGAGTGGTGTGATGTGCCCAGTGTGGGTACTCCGGGCACTCCAAGCCAGGACTACTTTGCAAGCGGGGCACCCCTTAGAACTGTCTGTCCGGGGTGGGGGTCGGGACCCTTTAAGCGCAGCCCTCGGCTAGCCTGAGACAGCATCTCCACGCTCTAAGTCCTCCTCTGATGCCCTGCCGGCACTGCTTCCGGCCATCCTTAAGCCCTGTTCAGGGTCCACTCAATGTGGACTTGCTAGTTCGAATTAGCAAAACGCTAATTCGAAGTAGTTTTTAGTTCTAGACGCGTTAGTTTGAATTAGCTTAGTTCGAATTAACTAATTCGAACTAAGTTAGTTCGAATTAGCGCTGTAGTGTAGACATACCCCAAAGGACTAAATTGTATAATGTGAATACATTTCAGAATGTGCTTGACTGGGCCATTGATATACTTCTTGAGAGGTAAAAAGGCATGAACCTAAAAGCCTTGTGTCTCACAATAAAAGTGAGACCTGTTCTGTTGGTCAGGGAAAATTTGAATATATTTTTTTGTGTATTTAAAGAAATTATACTGGAAAAATACAGAAGGGAAGCTACAAATTAATACACAGTACCAACTGTGCACAACAGAGCTGACACAAGTGAAAGCTGGAGCTGTAGTGCTAATAGGGAAAAAAGTTGGGCTTGTGCCTTTTTATTTTGGGGTCTTTTTGAGGGTTAAATGTGGCCTGAACAGTGTAAAACACTTTTTCTGCTTATTGTTTTTTAATCTGAGAAGCTTGTATCTTGTCTATGTTAGACTTCATGGTGACTAGATAGGCTGTGATATTGTGACATCATCAGAGTCAAGAGACTGAATGCTGAGCAGTTGACACTGAAATGATGTTTTTATGAGGCTGCTTATAATCATTTGTGTTCTCTTCATGTTTTTAGTATTTAATCTATTTAGTCAACTCCAGTAAGTGCTGGATATTTTGGTGGAACAGTGTCTTTGTTAATGATTCAACAGGTCCATCCCTTCACTTAAGAGATGAGATGGAAGGAAGTATGCACATTCTGAGGCTCCCTAAAGGTCTTTCCAAAAAAGCAGTGAACACTGAACATATCATTTGTGATATTTTGATGGTTAATCCTGCTGGCCGCACTCTGCCCTTATATATAGATATAGATATAGACACAAAAAATTAACAAATTAACTCTCACAACATTATTTCATATAAATCTTGTGCCGGTCAACTTTAGGCCCTCTTTGATTTCATTCCCAGCTTAACAGCGTGACAAACCTACTTTTTAAAGGTCAGTGCATCCTAACGACAATAATGTTCTTTAAATGGATAGCTCTTCTCCCGAGCTTTGTCGTCAGTTCTTCTCCTCTGATTATCATTCAGGGTCTGAGCTCTAGGGAAAGAATACCACTGACTTTCATGGGAGCTTGCTTGATGGTGCTACTCTTTGAAGAAATTGGAGGTAGAGTGCAGGAAGAAAAGCTTTGGGAGAGCTCTTCCTCCTGTTTCTAGACATGGAGAGGAGAAAGTTTTTCCCACAGGTTGCCTCACAATGGTGAATAGGGATATCCTGGTGTCAGCCGCACTTGGAAGTGGGTGAGACCCTGTCTCTGTTGAAGTCTATAGGAATGTTGCCATTGACTACAAGAGCCCAGATTTCACCTACTGATCTCTTTGTTGGAAGAAGAGAATGATATTGGTAGTTTGAAGGGAAAGAGATCTAGGAGGAATCCAGGTTAGGTAATAACCGGACAACACAGTAAAAAAGTTGCAGAGAGCGGGGCAGCAGGCTTTGATTCTTCTCCCAATGGCTTCAGTTGCAGCATGATCCAACCCTAATTGACTGAGCCACACAGTCTTTTAATTTTGCTGTGAAAAGTTAAAGTTAAACAAACAACTAACACTGCATTCTGGCAAAGCTTTTCATTATCTTACCACTAATACACTGCAGAAAATGGAATCATTACAGTACAGCAGCCATTCAAATGTAAACATCTGAATAATTTACACTTTCAACTGGCGTTAAATAAAACGTTTTAATTTCAGATGGAGATCTGACAATAAATATTCATTTCTAATTTTCAATAAGTAAACTTTACCTCCTTCTAAAAGCCTTTTTTTTCTGTAGGATAATGGCAATTTTGACACTTGGGCACATTTGGGATTAAAATTTCCCTCTGGTCAACAGAACCATGAAGAGTCATTATTAAAATTAAACTTGAAATAATTACAAATGCTACAATTAGTAGCAATTCCTGGATCTTGATGTTCTATAACCAACAAAAGCTGTGACTTCATGCAGTTTTCCTGAGGGATGTGGAAAAATAAACCTGGAGGAAAAGAATTGCCTTCAAACTTGGGCACGTTATTGGAAGATTGCCAGTCCTGAAAGAGCTTTGTGATACAGAAGCCAGCAGTGATGTTTCAGTCTCTTTTTTTCAGTCCATAAGTGTCATTATAGACACTACTTTCAATGAGATTTGGTTTAGGGAATTTTTACTATATACATTTTGTAGTGGCAGCCAGTAAGTCTGTGATAGTTATACTTCAAAATGTCCAGTATAAATCTTTATTTTTCAGAAATTGATAATTCTGTAGTAAAAAGCCATTCTGCATTTATACTAAATTTACACAGTGTGTCTGCCTAAATGTAACCAAGGTCATTATGTGGTGGTTCTTAAGATCATGTGAGTAAAGAAAATAAAAGATGCTTACTGATTTCAAATGCTGGTATGTATTTTTACAACTCCAAAATGAATTTTTATTTTTAACAATATGAGATAGGTCATCATCCAAAATTCATAATTCCAAACCAATTATTTTTTAGAATTCTATTGCTACAGGACATAGGAATTGCCACACTGTATCAATACTCAAGAACTCTCTCAGCCATTCTCTTGCCTCCCACAAGTGCCAATGCCAGATACTTTAGAGGAACATATAGGAACATATAACTTGTACTAGGCACCTATTTGGGATGATCTGTCCCCACACTAGGTCTCTCCTTAGTGTCTAACAGTCAGAGGTCAGCTTATGGTGTAAAACATGAGGTTT
This sequence comes from Pelodiscus sinensis, assembly GCF_049634645.1. NCBI lineage: Eukaryota > Metazoa > Chordata > Testudines > Trionychidae > Pelodiscus > Pelodiscus sinensis. Next base: position 50,135,885 of record NC_134718.1, read on the forward strand.
AATAGCCCTGGAGAAATGTTTGTTATAGTTAATTATGATAACTCTCCGTGTTTTTTTCATATAAATGCCCAAACTCTATTTGAATCTTGCTATATTCTTTCTTTAATGATTTCCTGTGCCAATGAGTTTCACAGTCTAATTGATATGTTTATGAAAAAAGTATTTTCTTTTATGAGTTTTGAATGTGTCACCTTCTAATTTCTTTGATTTCCCCCCTCACTTTTGTATTGTGATACAAGAACAGAAATTTCTAATTTATTTTCTCCATACCATTCAGTATTTTATGTCCTTTATCATGGGCCCTTCTTGAATTTCTTCTTTCTACAATCTTCTCAATCTTTCCCATGCTCTTGATTATTCTTGTCTTCTTTCTCTGAGCCTCCAGGAGTGACTGGTACTGCATGCAATGTTCCAGATGAATCTGCACTCTTGATTATCTAATGGAATTATAATATTTTTCTGTATTATTATCTAATACCCCATGTGACAGTTTGGGTCCCAGAGATCCCCTTGAGACTGTCACTCGATGGGCTGCTCATACCACTGAGCTTGCCTACCTGCCATCTGGGTACTCTATCATCTGGTCCTGGTGAGTCAGAACCTCTGGTCTTCCCCAGCCACAGCACAGAGTTGCAGTCATAGCCCACAGCTGAGCAACACAGATGCTGAGAGCAGTTCAATTCTGGGAAGGCTCAGTCACAGGACTTGACACAGAACCCAGGTTCATAGCCCCAATGGAACCAGAACACCAGATACATCTCTTATTCTGCATAAAAGTTTTATACAGAGCAAGCTTATATATTGCTTGTTCCCTTTATCAGTAAAAGAGATGCACAGCTGTTGTCCCCCCTCCAGTAACAATTATATACAGTGGACTTAATAATAAACATAATTTAAAAAGAAGGATGTAATTGGTTGCAAGGGATAACATACAGATCAAAGTAAGTTACTAAGCAAAACAAAACACACCAGCTAAGTCTAATACACAGAAAGATCCTGTTATAAATCATAATTACTCACCCTAGTCCTTGTTTTAGGTAAAATTCTTTGGAGGCCAGAAATGTCCCTTCTGACCTAGGTCCAACACTGCTCCTTCACTCCCCTTGTTACAGTTCCTTTTCTATCCAGGGCTACGTCTACACTTCTTGCAGGCTTCTTGCGCAAGAATTGTTTTGCGCAAGAGTTTTTGTGCAAAAATTCTTGCACAAGAGTGTGTCCACACTGCCATGTGCTTTTGCGCAAGAGAGGTGCTTTTGTGCAAGAGCGTCCATGGCAATGTGGATGCACTCTTGCACAAGAAAGCTCTGATGGCCATTTTAGCCATAGGGCTTTCTTGAGGAAGAAACCCCTATTTCCCGTCCACACTGCCTTCTTGCACAAGAGCTCTTGCGCAAGAGGGCTTATTCCTCATGGGGAGAGGAATCACTCTTGAGCAAGAAGCCCTCTGTTCCAGTGCTTTACTGTAAATTGACTTGCACAAGAATGCACGTGCAGTGTAGACACTCTGCAAGTTTTTGTGCAAGAACAGCGGTTCTTGTGCAAAAAGTCTGCAGTGTAGACATAGCCCAGGTGTTTTCATGTATCCTCCTGGGGTGGGGAAGCAGTCTCAAGAGTCAGCTGAAGGCAATCACTGTTTACTTCTCCTTTTTCTTATATAGAGTTTCCCCAGGCCAGGAAGTCTTTGTTCAATTTCCCCTACCCCTTTGGAGAAGTACAAAATTCAAGATGGATTCCAGTATCAGGTGGCATGGTCCTATGTCTCAGAAGACCAATCATAATCTAGGTTTACAGGAAAAATAAGACTATTCACAGATCATTGTCTTGAGTACCATGCCAGTACTGCCAAAGACCTTCATTAGCACATCCAGTTATATAGACTGATTTTACTTCATATTTCTAACTTCAAATACCGAAATGATACAGGCACATATATAGACTATACACATTCAGGGGATCACAAGCTCTCCAATAATAGGTTACATGCCACATTTTGCATAAAATATATTTGAATTGGGCATATTCATATTCAAAAGCATATTTTCGTAATGAATATGGAGGTGCAACATCATACCACATTCTTCATAACAGCTCTGAAGAACCTGATTCTATAGCCCTAATTCACATGAATAATTCTTACAGTATATTGGGTAAATGATCACCTTGTGGTTGAAAAAAATGCTTAAATAAACTAGAACTTGAGTTGTGATTGTGTAGAGCTTTGCACAGTAGTTCATACAAACTCATCAAACTTATGGACACATTAAAAAAAACCCTCCTTATTCACATTCATCGTTTGTCACATGAGGTTTCACACCCCACCTATGTTAGAGGAAGTTTTTTCTGGGTGTTGTACTTAATGTTTTTACACTAGTATTAGAAGAGTTTCTAAAATGAGTAGAAACTGGAACCACATTTGATGGGCTTAAAACCATATTTGATGTAGCAAAGGTTGGTTAGGAAGGACATTAAGAAAAACATCCTAATTGTCAGGGTGGTTAAGCCTGGATTAAATTGTATAGGGAGGTTGTGGAATATCCATCATTGGGGATTTTAAAAATCAGATTAGACAAACAGCTGTCAGGGATGGGCTAGATCAGAAGTTTTCAAACTTCATTGCTCCGCTATCCCCCTCTGACAACAAAAATTACTACATGACTCTGGGGAGGAGGTAGGGAGCAGAGCCTGAACCCCACCACTCCTGGTGTGCATGGATAGGACAATGCCAAACCCCAACCCTAGTGTAACCTGAACCCCGACACCCAGGGCTAAAGCTCTCAGGCTTTGGATCCAGACAATGGGGCTTGGTGGTCAGCTATGGCTCTGAGCCCTTGTAAGTCTAAACCAGCCTTGGCAATCCCATTAAAATGGGGCCAGATCCACTTTGAGATCCTGACCCACAGTTTATAAGCACTGGTCTAGATAATACTCAGTCCTCCCATGGATGCAGAGGACTGGACTAGATGATCCCTTGAGGTCCCTTCCAGTCCTGTGATTCTATGATATTTTTATAGTAGAATTGTGACTATGTGGAAAACATATGCACCTCATATTCCCATTTCAACACACATTAAAAACACCACAACACATTATTTAAAACTTCTCCAGGGAGTTCTAAGCTGTGCCTTTTGTCATACATGAGACTCAGCATGGTGAAAAGGAGAGTCAGAAAGACACCATTGTCCACTGTCAATCGTGATTGTGGACAGAGGGTAGAGTGTTGCGAACAGCTTATTAGCACTATGCAAAGCCAGAGATCTGCTGCACAGACAGTTTACCCTTATTAATGTGGTAATCCATATCATGGTAGTCTTCCTTTAGATATTTTCCATTCTTTTGTCAATTTTCATCTCCTGGCACTGTGAGAGTAGAAATTACTTCGAAAGCCAATTGATTTGAAATGTTTTTTTCTTTAAAAACCATTTATTTAATACACATTTGTAACTCATCTTTCAAATAAGCAACTTCCCCGTCTCTTTTTTTCCCTATCTGCATCTCTATTTTCCTTTTCTCTTATTCATACCTAACTTTTCCCACTTTTTTTCTTTTTTATGCCTTTTTCCCCTCAACATACCCTTTCCCTCTTTCCTTTCTATCCTCTACCTAGCTATGCATTTCCTCATCCACCTTTCCATTGCTCACTTGATTTAAGAACACACGAGAAGAGAATTGCTGTGTACAAAAGTTAAAGATATATATGGAATCTTTCATAATGCAGTTCACTCAGGCTTGTGATAGTGAAAAGGTATGTTTTCCCTGAGCTTGCCAGCAGTGTAAACCTTTCAATTGATAACATAATACATTTTTATGGTCTTTGTATAGCGATTTTCCATTTAAGTGTAAGTTAAATTGATGAATTCATGTACAGGCATAGAATAAGGACTTTTTTTTTTGTAGTATAAATTCTACATGAATGCTCCTGTCCTCCATTCTGAGTGGGCTTTCTCTGCAGTCATATATGAAATGTGCCCTTAGGTTGCTCTGCAACAAGGTTTACATTGGTGTGTGGAGCTGCAATAGACATTCTCAGTTTGCACCTATATTTACTGAAATCAGTGGCAAAGCTTCGCTGAGTTTAATGGTGCAGGATCAGGGTCTTTGTGGTGCTTTTGGAACATGGAAGCCATTTGGCTGTCTTTGCATTTTCGGATGTGTTTTAGATTTCTATACAGTAGAATATCTAAGTGGATCAGAGTAAGAGAACTTATTTTAATATTCTGTTATATGTCTCTTCACCTGCCTCAGTGGTTCAAGTTAATGTCTGAATTAGTAGGGTGATAAATAACTTATGCCTTTTAAAGTTTTCTTTTGCTTTTTTCCCCAGAAGTTCTAGCAGATTTACCATTATAATTATTCTTTTATCTGTTATGAACAGGAAGAATTATTAACTGGATCCACTGTGTCAGGCATTCTTATGCCATGTCATACAACAACTCTATTTCATTAAAATACTCATTCTCATGTGAAATATGATTAACTAGGAATTTATTTTTCTTTTGTAAGTTACCCAGCCTGCTGGCTCATTAGAGGTGAGAAAATCATGACTACGTTACTTGGGTTGTGATCTTCTCAGATCTCATAAGATAACCGGTGTTATTCCTGGAACCTGAGTGAGAATCCTCCATAGAAATCATAGACGCTGCAAGAAATGATGTTTGGGATTCAGTAGGTGATACACTTATTCAACAGTCAGGGGCACTGTAGCTGGATATCCCATGTGAATAGGCTTCCAAGGAGTTCATTGGATTGCCTTTTCCCCTTTAGTGTCATTTTTCATGGTGTAATATACTTGTTCTAGATTAATTTCAATGCTATCTCTGATACATGTTTTAAAAGAAAAAAAAATCTGAACATTTCTCTTGAGATGTGTCTAATTTGTGACCCTTCCCAGTTACATGGGATATTTGCCATTTATAGGCCTCATGGTTATCTTCCTTGGAACCTTTGTACTGCCTTTATATGCTGCTCCTATGCTAGTAAGTGGGTCACTTCTTTGTTTTTAGAATGAGAACTCAGCTTCGCTGCCTTGTTGGCATACCAATAAACCTAGCAACAATAAAAAGAAACAATGTTCATTATACTGCTGTGTGGGGACTTTCTTTAAGAGTTGGGTCCTAAATGGTTTTTAATCCCAGGATGCACTGATTGTGATAATGTAAGAGAGGCAAACCAGCGTCAGTTATAAAATCATTGCAAATATGAGTGGAATAAAAAATGGTCAAAAGGATCTTGTTACAATTTCTGTTTATTCCTCCAGGATTTAAAGGAAGTAAAATAGGCAATGATTTTGTTTGGGACTTGTTTATGAAAGATTACTTTTTGTATAGGTAAGTCAAAAGGTTAAGGAAGTAAACAGAATTTAAATACAGTACGTTTTAGTAATTTTTCTGTGGTTTGACTTAACTGCTTCTTAATATAATCTTGCAGCAGTCAGTGACGAGGAAAAAAAACCCATCAGCAAAAAAAAAACCAACAAAAAAACAAAAATCCCACAAGCCAGCTTTAAGAAATAAAAGGTGTGAAATGTAAGGTATGGCACACCCGTGAAATATAATTTTAGGTTTCTTTTTCAATCTGCAAAAATGCTGTAGATTACAATAAATCTCCAAATGTCCAGCATTGATTACATTATGCTTTCGATTTAATGGACAACAGTTCACCCTATTATGATGCCATGATCATGGAACTGTAGAAGAAAGTGAGTGTGATTCTGGATTTTATTTTGGCACCTTGCAGAGTTCAATGTTACCACAATTATTGGTTTTCTGAAATATGTCCCTATGCATTATTCTGATCAGATTACTTGCATTGCACGATCCTCTGGTGAATAACGGGACAATAGCACAAAATAAATCTCTCTCTGAAATTTAATCTCCATGTCTGTAGAGTGGCAAGAAGAACATCCACATTCCTCTGATAAGAAGTTGTATATTTTCCCAAATGGTGGTATATTTGTGTTTCATAATTGTCCTTAACGTAAATTCCCAAATAAGAAAGCAATGATGCCACAGATTTGTGAGGAAAGGAAAGTTGAAATATGCTTTAAATGTTCCTATAAACTTAGTATGAAGATACCCTAATTTTCACAGTAAACTGCAAGAGAGAGGGTGAATTGCAAGCTTTACAGAAATCCTTAACCTTTCACCTATTATTGGTTCCTGGTATAATCTATTCAGTAATGTTCCACCTCAATAAATAGTGGCCCAGTTTAGCAGCTATTAAAATTTCTTCTTATTTTGCACTGTTGGCACATTAGTACTATGATGGAACTGACAGGGAAACAAAATTCCCTAACAGCTCCTTTAAAGATAAAATTCAAGCATGCAATCATAAGGAAACTTGCTTTGGATATGGAGGTGATCTCTGTGTATTGTTTCCTGTTCCTTAACATTCATAAGCATTCAAAGACTAATTTATACAGGAAAAAAGCTTCCACTGATTTGCATACAACATTGCACCTGCACAAACACCTATATGTTCACTGCCATCCAAGGACACCCTTTAAAAAACCAAAATGCCTGCATCACAGACAAGTTAGTATTTGTGCACACAAACTCACACAAGCGTTAAAAGGCAACTGTAATTGGTAGCTCCTATACAGGGGTTTTCATCTGCTGTGTTAATTTCTGATCACAGAGTTTTTCATGAGGAGACTAGGTAGGAATTCAGTAGGTACTTTGACACTTTGGAAGTCTATGAAAGGTTATTAACTTTTCTCAAATGGCTGTTATATTGCCTTGTAAATGATGTTGCATTTTTAGTTAAACTGGCATACGGTCTCATCTTGGCTGTGAATCTCTCCCTCAGGCAGCCTCCGTTCTCTTCCAGCACATACAGGCGTATGCAGCATGCAAAATATCATTAACAAGTGATGGCAGAGACATGGTGGCACTATGGGTTAGTGCAGCATCCTTTCACTTCTGGAGACCTGAGGTCAAACCAAAGCTCAATTCACAAGTGAAAATTGGATTTGAGAGCCTCATCGCAGTCTCCATTTGTTCACATCATGACAATCACTACACAATTTGGCACGACTGTGAGTATCTGCTCAAAAATGGTCCAGGACTGGAGTAGCAGGGTGTTGCCAACGGGGATTAAGATATATTGGCAGAATTATAGGTAGAAGGTTATCCGCCACCTGCTTGCATTATGCTGGTTTAAGATACTTCTTGGCATTTAATTCACTCAACTGAAAAAAGGGGGATTTTATGGGTTGAAGATTGATACTATGTGACTATTCTATGCAGATAGCTATTGTAATAAATAGTTAAACTTGCACAGTTAAGTGCTGAAAAGTAAAATGTGCATTATGGTAGGTGTAAATTGGTGTAACTCCTTCGAAGTCAATGATGCTACACTGATTTACACCTGCTGAAGATCTGTCCCAGTGTGCTTATACAGTAAGATTCACACAAAACAGTGTTGTTGTTTTTTATTAAAACTCTCTAGAAGACACATGGGTGGCAGTTGTTCTCTGCATCACAGGAACTCCACAATGTGGGAAAGCACTTTGCCCCTTACTAATCACTGGCTCCTGCAAGATCCGTAAGCATTGTGGCAGCTAGCATGCTTGCCATTTAGAGGAGCTCTGAGATTTTCCCTAGCTTGCTTCAGCATCCCCAGAAACAAGAAGTTGCAAGCTGCCTCACTTCAGTTCCTGCATCAGTACTAGTGTTGCTGCAGAGATGAATTTGATTTATAATTTGTTTCCTGTCTCAGACTGATGTGAGACGCTGTTTCTGACACAATGGATTTTCTGTCTCTTTTAAAATCTTTACTTTCCCTTTTCTGTGTTGAGTTGGCTTTCTCTGTCTCTCTTACTGTTTTTTTCTCCTCTGTTCCCCCTTTGTATTTCCTCAGGCCAGTTCCTATTTTCTCCTGCTCCTACTTCTTCCACAAACATGCTGATCAACTATGCTGCAATGTCTCAGCTAGATGTAACTGCTTATAAGTTTTTACATTCCAGTTCATATTCTAAGTTCTGGACATCTTACCATGTTTTATTACAATTGTCTCTTTCCTTGTGTCTCACTTAAGCAGTTGCATAACTGGGTTGTGCCAGTCATCTTTCCACCCACAGACCTTCTTTTGCTCCAGTTTTTTTATTCTGATCTGTATACACTGTGCTTACCACTGTGATATCTCAGTGCCTTACAGTAGTGAACATAAGAACATAAGAATGGCCATCCTGGGTCAGACCAAAGGTCCATCCAGCCAAGTACTCTGTCTGCCGACAGTGGCCAATGCCAGGTTTCCCAGAGGGAGTGAATTGAACAGGTAATGATCAAGGCGATCTCTCTCCTGCCATTCATCTCCACCCTCTGACAAACAGAGGCTAGGGACACCATTCCTTAACCATTCTGGCTAAGAGCCAATAATGGACTTAACCTCCATGAATTTATCTAGTTCTCTTTTAAACCCTGATATAGTCCTAGCCTTCACAACCTCCTCAGGCAAGGAGTTCCACAGATTGACTATGCGCTGTGTGAAGAACTTCCTTTTATTTGTTTTAAACATACTGCCCATTACTTTCATTTGGTGGCCCCTAGTTCTTATATTATGGGAACAAATAAACAACTTTTCCTTATTTACTTTCTCCACACCACTCATGATTTTATATACCTCTATCATATCCCCCCTTAGTCTCCTCTTTTCCAAGCTGAAAAGTCCCAGTCTCTTTAATCTCTCCTCATATGGGACCCGTTCCAAACCCCTAATCATTTTAGTTGCCCTTCTCTGAACCTTTTCTAATGTTTGTATATCTTTTTTGAGATGAGGAGACCACATCTGTATGCAGTATTCAAGATGTTGGGCATATCATAGATTTATATAAGGGCTATGAGAGATTCTCCATCTTATTCTCTATCTTTTTTTTAATGATTCCTAACATGCCGTTTGCTTTTTTGATTGCCGCTGCACACTTCGTGGACGTCTTCAGAGAACTATCCACGATGACTCCAAGATCTCTTTCCTGATTATTTGTAGCTAAATTAGCCCCCATCATATTGTATGTATAGTTGGGGTTATTTTTTCCAATGTGCATTACTTTACATTTATCTACGTTAAATTTCATTTACCATTTTGATGTCCAATCACTTAGTTTTGTGAGATCTTTTTGAAGTTCTTCACAGTCTACTTTGGTCTTAACTACTTTGAGCAGTTTCGTGTCATCTGCAAACTTTGCCACTTCACTGTTTACCGCTTTCTCCAGATCTTTTATAAATAAGTTGAATAGGATTGGTCCTAAGACTGACCCTTGGGAAACACCACTAGTTACTCTCTTCATTCTGAAAATTTACCATTTATTCCTACCCTTTGTTTCCTGTCTTTTAACCAGTTCTCAGTCCATGAAAGGATCTTCCCTCTTATCCCATGACTACTTAATTTATGTAAGAGCCTTTGGTGAGGGACCTTGTCAAAGGCTTTCTGGAAATCTAAGTACATTATATCTACTGGATCCCCTTGTCCACATATTTGTTGACCCCTTCAAAGAACTCTAATAGATTAGTAAGACATGATTTCCCTTTACAGAAACCATGTTGACTTTTGCCCAACGAAGTATGTTCTTCTATGTGTCAGACAATTTTATTCTTTATTTTTTCCACATTAAGCAATGTGACTAATGTCGATAATGTTTGTTGTACTGTGAACCGGATGTTTCCAAGACTCAGCCTGAGCTGAGTGTAATGCTGTTAATAAAAGTCCCATGCTTTCTTGTCAACTATCTTGTTTCCTGTGTCAGAGCTTGACTAAATTTTCTGAATTTTGATTGTATTAATACATTTTTTCTCAGAATTTGACATTTCAGCAAACACAAAAAACAGAATTATCACACACAAAAATTCATCCTATTTTTATACCAGTTGCAGGGCTGATTGAAATTTTCTGATTTCCAAAATGTTGATGATGTTTGTCAAAATTTTACCCCCAAATTGGACAATTTTACTCTCATTTTGAAGTAGTTGCACCCCTGAATGCTTATTAAGATTGGCATGGTACTGGAATTTGCTTAAAAGCAAAGTAGGAACATTCCCTGCCTGAAAACCTTGTAATCTAAATAAAGACCAGAGGCATTGCCAGAGGATTAAAGTAAAGGACAAATGGAGGGGGCTGCTATGTAAATCAAAGTATTTGATAGTTATTTAAAATCAATATTGTTTTACTTTAATTCAAATGCAGATATAGTTTATAAGTCTACTAATTCATTTATTTTCTCATATTTAATAAATGTGTGTCCATTTTCATTAATCTATTTCCTCCAGGTCCACTGCATTTGCAGAGAAATCACACAAGAAAATGAAGCCAGTTAAAACAATAATTTGTTTTTCTCTTAAGTGCCGGGGGTACAGAAAAGGCACCGAAAGTGCCAGTAATGTCATTCCTTATGCTGTAAACCAGCAGCATGGTAAACATATAAAGGGTAGAATCCGGGCCCTACTGAACTCCGTGGGACCAGGATTTCACCTGTGTTTTATATAGAAGGTTGAAGAGGAATTTGTTCTGGTTATAGCATACAGATCTGAGAGATATAGTTGCCTCAGGAAAAAAGTTGCTAGTTGGAATTGATTTTTCTTTGTAATCGGCAACAGTCTGAACCAGATGACTGACTTCTGTCAGAAAATTCAAACTTGAATTTGTGGGTCTGTGTAGTTCCTTAACAAATGGCCTGTTTCTCTGTGGAATATAAAATAAGCAAGTGAACAGTTAATATTTATGGATATGTTTTAAGATTAATTCTGTTAGCTGGTGGAGATAGTAGGCTATCCATAGATGCTGGAATTTGGGATATTATTCCCCTCGGCTTGAGGTGTTTTCCTTCATATATAGGGTTTATGTAGTTTTGTTCAATGGCTCTCCACACACCCCTCTATACAGTTTGTTTAAGCACCCTATAAGCTCTCTTACTCTTTCTGTAGATCAGCCAGTGTGGGAGACATCACACTCTTTTCCAGCACATTACACATCCCCCCTGTAAAGGGGTGCTCTTCCAAAAGTCTGGACCTACTGCTTCCTCGACAGCTAGGTTGTGAGGTAGTAACAAACATTCTCAATTATCTGCTTGATCCTGTAGCAACACTCATCTTCCATTTGCTAGAAGTAATGCTTATGAGTGTCTCGTGCTGCTGAGCTGTACTACCTTCTACTTCCCTCTATGCAAACCCTGAACCCTTGCTTTGTTTAGGAAGACACAGAATTTATAATTTATTTGGAATTTATGGATAGTGGCATTTTATCATAGCTGCCCCAGGCGAAACACTAGGGAAACCGAGCCTTTTGCAGGATATGACCCCAAATCAATTAGCCTTGCTCTATATGGACAGATGTAAGGGCAGGACTATAGCCTCATCTAGTCTCCATGTATCTCTCTCTTCCTTTCAGCACTTTTGATTCCCATAGGGAGAAGAAATGAGGTGCAGGTAACAGAAGGACTGCTGTTGTCTGCTGCCCTTGGCCTTGTGTGGCCAAATGAGCAATCTGGCTGTGAGGGTTTAGCTGGGAAGTGCATGCTTCTAAAGTCTGAAACTTAGGAAACCTCAGATTCCAGAGCTATACCATTCAGCAAATTTGTATGTGGGTTCCTAGCTCCCTCTTGGTTGTCTGCTGGGTCCAGAGGGGTCGAGAGAATTGCCAGGCCTATGAGCAAGGAGAGGGGGCAAGTCTGCACTCCTGGAAAGGGCAAGGCCTTGGATGGAAAGGGCGGGGTTGGGGGCAGATGGCTTTCAGTGCTGTTCATACTGCACAACACTTCTCTTGCCAGCCCTTAGCACTGCCTGGAGCTTGCTGCCTGGTGTGCTGGTGGTAATTTAGAGGGCCTGGGGCTCTGGCTGTTGCTGCTGCTGCAGTAACAGCTGCAGCATCCGGGAACCCTGGACCTTTTGAATTGCCAGGCCCTGAGGCAATTGCCCTCCCTATTAGCAGGCCTGGCTGGGTTGTTCTCCCCTTAGCTGAGAGCTTCTATGTATGAAATCTTCTACTGAGCAGTTGTGATGGGAGAGCCAGGATGAGAGAGGAGGTTTAGAGTCTGTCAACTGAAATGCCACTGGGATAATTTTCCTTTTAGGGGAGTGGAAAATGCTTGGTGCTTTCTTGCTCTGTCTGCTCATAGGTGGAGTTAGCAGCGTGCTTACTGATCACTGCACTTAATAGCATGCCCTGTGGTCTCCTAAAATCAGGCATCCTTTGGACTGGAGTAATTGGATTAGCTCCCGTCATATAAATGATTCTGTTCCTGAGTCATGAATGTTTTGCGCTGTCTGATTAATCTAACTTAGTGATTCAAAGCAATGGCAAAAATACTCATGGAGCCCAGATGTCATATGACATTCTTCTATAGAGTGGAAAGCTGAGGATATTTACCGTGGGTTAAGCCTTAAAATATTAGCAAGTTTATGAGTTTGAGTTCCTAGATTTGACACCTTAAATAACTTGGAATCTGAAATCATTTTGGTTGTTTCATACTTTACATGGCTTTAGTACTTACCACCTGATATTGTGAAGCCATCAAGGCATCTTATTTTTTATGTACAGCAAGCAGTCTGACACGTTTATTTGTCACTAAGTCAGAAATTGCAATTGAGAAATTCAGGAAAATGTCTCCCAGCAAAAGTACACACGTTCAAGTTGAGTATTTTGCAGTTCTTTAACATTAATGTTATTTAATAAAAGGCTGACTCCTGTGACTAACTCACTGGCAAGTATTCAAATCACAGAGAACTCTGTGCTTAGTTCTGTCATAAATTTTAGTTAAAGATATTTTATTGCACTTAAATGGTTCAGGGTTCTTTATTAATTTGATTTTATAAAAATACCCAGAGTGATCTGAAAGCTAGAAATTCCCAGCAAAGGTTTTAATACACATATTTTATAAGCTCCCAAATTAAATAGACAAAACAGATAATTTAAAAAAAATCAGCTAAGAGAAGAAAAACTAATTTTCAAGACTTTAAAAAGTCCCCAACTCTTACAAAGCTTGTATTTTTTGCTAAAATGTATACAAAATCTAGGAACAATATATGCAAGCTGAATTTTGATCTGGGAGGTGTCTTGAAAATCATTATCCATAATTGTCTGGCAGTCTTTGATCAGGAAGGCATTAGAAATAAGCTCCTATTGAGAACTTTTCCCAGGGTGTGTGTGATCATTTGAGAGATCAGCAGGGATTTCTCTGGTTACAATACTAGGGCCTGATCCAGCGGCCCTTATTTTATGTGAGTAATCCTCCTACAGAAGTTACATGAGTAAGCTTTGAAAGAAAACACATTGGTTTTTCTGACATTCCCATAAGTTTTAGAAAATAACTGTTTTCCCCTTTCCAGCCCATGTACCCAGTAAATACATTCAGGAGTTCACTGTGATTTGGATTCCCTACCTGAGCAGTGGAGTGAGGGGATAAAGAACTCTCCTTATACCTGAGTATGAGCTATCCATGAGTAGTAAAGGAGAGGCCTAATGGATTGGCCAAAGCTTAGCTTCCTGGGATTGAGTGTGTTTAACATGAGGCCTGTTGCATACTGACCTTTCCTCTGATTAAGTCACTATATTACAAGGCAAAACCTACTGAGGCTTGCTTGTTCATAGGATTGGGCCTTATACTGAGAAAGTTCATAGCGTAAAAGAAAGGTAATACCTCAGATATACATTAATGGCTTTGTTCTGACAACTCTATTTATGTCCGTAGGTTTCTTTTCTCCTCAAATCTTTGTTTGGCTGGTTGGGTATTATATCTCTTCTGGAACTAGCAAAACCTATGACATTCATGAATGCATACTAAGGTGCTTTGCTCATGTGCTTATTATACCATGGTCTTTATATTTGGGCCCAGTCAGTAAATAAGCCTTTGAGGCTAGGACTATACTAGGGAATAAGTTTCAATTCAGAAACGCAACTCCAGCTATATTAATTGCATAGCTGGAGTTGAAGTATCTTAAATAGCATTTTAGCACTGTCGACACAGTGGGAGGTCGATGGGAGTACACTCTCCCTTTGACTTCCATTTACTCTTCATGGGAGCAGGACTACCAGTGCCAATGGGCATGCTCTCTCAGTTCAAATTAGCGTGTCTTCAGTAGACCCACCAATTCAAACCCTGGAAGATCACCTGTGGGAGCTTCAATCTTTTCTGTGGTGTAGACAAGCCCCAAAGGAGTAGGACTATTGGCATCTACAGGAGTACTCTCTCAGTTTGAATTAGCATGTCTTCACAAGACCCATTAATTCGAACCCTGGAAGATCGACTGCGGCAGCTTTGATCTTCTCTGTAGTATAGATAAGCCCAAAAAGAGCTGAACACTAGAAATTGTAAGAGTTAACATACATCTGTGTATACTACAAAGAAAATGGTTTGTATTCATGATTGAAAAATGGTTTCCAAACAGCCTACTGATGTTGATTCTCCTTCCAGTTTTTTCCTAATAACTGCATTCCTAATATGTACTGCTATTCATGCAATGGCATACTCCACAATGGTGCAGAGGGTAGGCATTAGGTTTTCAGAGGTGAAGATGAAGAAAATTGTTTTTGTAATGCCAAAAGGCAGAGCTACTGTTACAGAAGGTCTTTAGACATTACTGTAGCAATGTAGCACTAGAGTTTTGAAATAAGTTGTCTCTTTGTAAGAAGATACCCGGGGGGCATTTCATTCCTGGCATATAATCAGAGATGTGTCAGAAACTCAGCTAGGACTGCAAAGGTAGCATTTCTTCTTATTGTAGCCCACTCCATATTTACAGAAAAAAAAACCCAGTGAAACATTGATAGAAATGTTTATTGTTGATTGATGCCCTTATGTCTGATATTCTGAATTGATTATTTAAAACAAGTAAATTTTATGCTCTGTAATAAAACCCATTCTGATCCAGCTTTGGACTATCAGCTATCTTTAGCAACATTAACTTTTGGATCCAACATGTTTAAAGTTATTCATTTGTTGATGCCTCCTTGTTCTTCTGCGTTTTCTCTCTTGTTTGGGAATTCTGGACTTTTTTCTTTTATTTAAATATTGACCAAGGGACAAATTATGACTGCCGCAAGACAACTATTTTGGGATCATGGGAGGTGGGAGAGGGACACAAGAAACCATTTGCTTCCTGCCCACATTTGCTGTTATGGCACCATTGGCAGTATATAGTATGGCTGTATACAAATGGGATGGAGGGCATTGCTCCTGAACATAACAAAAAGACTTGCCTGGGTGAGTAGGAATGTGGTTGTGGTCTTGTCCCTGAATGCACTGAAATGTGCATGGAGCTGGCTTTGGGTGGAGCTTAAACTATGTCTGCTTTAAAGGTATAGCTGGGGCTTTCCGAGAACACTCTTGAAAGCATTTTTTGATTGTGCACAAATCTGGCCTGATCCAAAGTCCAGTGAAGTCAATTAGAGTTTCCATTGATTTTAGTGACATTGGATCAAGTCCGTAATGCATGCAGCCAAAATTGCCTGAAATTGTACCTTCCTCCTCCACCAGACATAACTTCCAGTGTGGAATTTGAATGGGCACCGATGGCCCTGGCTTCTCCAAACCTCCTCTACACCCTAGCCCTAAATGGGGACCCTTGTAGAAAGCCAGAGTCCCAACTCATTCCTCTCATCTATACCAGAGATAGGAGATAGGAGACAGGAGGTGAGGGGCATCACCCCGTTATCTATGACCAAGTCACCCTTTTGGTAGCAGGGACCTCACATCACACAGTTTTTTGAGCCATCCATTGCACTGGAACCAGTCAGAGTTGTGACGCATGTAATGGAAATCCTTTTGAGGGATTTCCCTTTGAAGTGCTGGATAGAAAGTGGAAAAAAATCCCCACACAGTGATTTGACATTTTTGCCAGATGGAAAGTGCATATTTTCCAGACTCCAAATAGAATTTGGTGCTGAGCATAGTCTATGGCTTCTGAAGAAATACCATCTTCTGTGTAACGGTGAGAAAAGAATGCAGCAGGAACAAAGCCAAAATGGCTAAAAGCCAGCAGTGTCAGAAATACCCCTCTTGTCTCCTATCTCCTCTGCTGGTGGAAGCCAGTCAGTCAGTCTGTCTACGGTGACCCCAATCATACAATGGAAACAGAAATGGATGGTTGAAGCTCAGTGCTCAGAACTTGTTAGTCAGCCCACTTCTGCCTTCCCATCAGGAGACAGGGCGAAAGGAGAACAGTGGAAGTTCCTTCCTAGACCTTTTGCTCTTTCTTCCCATTCAAAGCAGAGGGGAAAGAAAGATGATCGTACTTACGTCATCGCTGTTCCTAGGCCCACCATTCTTGTTAATTGATAAGCATTTCCCTATTGCATATAAGCAGTGCAAAAATCTCTTCAAAACAATGCCTCGGCCATCCATTATTTTTCTTATTCAATTACAAATTTCATTATTTTTATGTTTATTAAAATTTTCAAGTTGTTTGCATTGTTCTTTTTGTTCTTGATTTTAGTTATTTACTAAAAAGGATGGCATCGAGCAGAATTAAATATTTGTTTCTATACAATTCCAGCATTGCCCAGCTACGATTCTTATGCACTGCAAGAGGTGATGAAACATTTGTGATCTTTTTCTGTAAATACCTCCGAAAGGAAAAAGAACAATACATAATAGATCCGAGTTCTAAGTCCACCCAGACAGTTTAACCCTTAGGTCATTGTGTTTGTATTTCACTTATTGGATTGTTAATAGATTTTCTTCATTTGTGCGAGACATTGTGAATGATGTGCTGAGGCCTTTCTATTACTTCAACACTGGCGCCCGTGGTCCACCTGTAAGAAGATAGCATTAAAAGCTGCTGGAGTTTCTACCTCTTGACAACATCCCAGCTGTAGACTAGCAATAGCAATCCTCCCGTGGCAGTTTTAATTATCGGCACCGGCGATACCATCAGTAAGTGTGTAATTACGTGTCAGTTTCCTGGCTGTTGGGTATGAAAAGTGGAACCAGTGAGATGATGATTGTTGAAGCTGTAGACTCATATTTAAACAATTCAAAATGTGTAACTGGCAGTGTCATTAAACAGAGAGAGTCTGACCCCAGCTGTCAGTTACTTTTCCTTATGCAGATTTTTTTTCATGCTGTCTGTCAAAAGAGCTTCATGGACTGAAATGGGACAGAAGAGGAACCGTAATACTCAGAGTACAGAAGTGCTGCTATCCTCATGTCCCACAGAGATGTTCATTTACCCTAAATAAATAGTACTGCAGAGATTGTAAATAAATCATAGAAAGTACAGAAAATTATATGGACTTTGCTGATGAATAAACAAAGGTAGACTATCAAACAGACATTCTATCCATAACAAAATATGAATAAAAGCTAACTCATTATGTGAACTTACAGAATGAGGTTTATGGTAATTTAGGGTATTCATTATTTAATAATAAAAATTGAATAATTTTCATTTCTCAGAGTTTCTACTATTAAAGTTTTGAGGCCATGGAAATAAATGATCAGCCTGCAAGTTACTATTAAAAAATTGAGCAATAACAATTATCTAATGTTACCACCTAAAATATGTTGTGACACTAATCATTTAATCTAAACTTCATAGTTAGCAGATATGTAAGCTGTGCAGCCTTATAATCTGCCAAAATATTCTAAATAAATAGAAACTATAAGTAGACATGAACATAAATAGACTCTTGTAGGTTCCTAAGAAAGGATTACTTTTTCTGCAAAAGCAGTCACACATTTCTAAAATTACAGTTAATAAACTACTGGAAGATACAGACACACTTGTTCAGCCAGGTGATCATTTGTGTGACTGGCAATCTGGTAAACACTAGCATTCTGAGAGTTAACTTTAGCAGCACATACAAATAATGAAACTGTAGTTTATCAAGAGAACCATTGGAGCATAAATAAGTAGATTAATCTGCAAAGAGAGAAAAATATTTCTTTAATTTTTAAAATGTTTGCATTTCTCATAATAAAGCTAAGTTACAGTAGCATGCAAATGACATTATTTCATACCCTTAAGACACCTTAACTTGCAGCTTTAGAATTCATGTTGGTCCTAATGGCAGTAATGTAACTACAGAGAAACACTGAATTTTTGAGCTTCTTAAAGGCATTTTATCATACCTACAGTAGCACAAAATAACTTGGTTTTTTATATTAAAAACAATTTTGCATATATTTCTTATTTCAAAGATAATGCTATGAACCTGCACATAGAGTAGTGCAGGCTATATTAATTGCAGCAGTACTTTCATACTTGAAGGTAATAAATAGGCACATATTAAATCCTCTAAGGATTAATTTGTATTTTATCAGCTGTGAAAAGGGCAATTTTTTTCATATCCAGGCTTAAGAGGTAGCCCTATAGACCTTCAATGGAAAAATTCTGCATATATTTTGTACTAAGGTATTTTATTTTATTTTACTTTACAATTTGTCTTGCAGAGTGATTATGTAATGCAGTGGGGAGAAGCAATTTCAGTTTTATATTGTGGACAAACACAGTTTTGTAAGTCTCCTGTCTTATATATTTTTGTATGAACACGTAAAAGAAAAGCCAATAGAAAATGAAATACTATAATGTGTTAAGTGTTTCACTTTTCTGTGGTATTTGAAACATACAGTGGTTAAGGTCACTCAGTTTTCATGCATACTTATTAATGCCACTGTAAGGTTTTATAGTTATATTTACAAGTTATTTTTTGTTATTACTAATGAATAGTTGTAGGGTAACCCTAATATATACAGACACAGCATGGCTACGAGGAGCTTATTTTTGCATGCCAGGTAGCCCTTGTTCTTTGTCTTTCATAGAGGAGTCTGTATGGTTAAGTATTTTCAAGTTGTGCTTCTGTCCTACTTGCAAGTTAGCTGCAGGCTATGTGCATCACAGGAAGGAGGTAGCCCCTAGGGGAGGACCCACTTTTCTGTGTTTAGTCAGGTAGCTTTGAAAGCAAAAGATGCCTCAAAATTAGCTCTCCTTTAGGAATGTTAGGACGACTTTGGTACAACAGGCAGATTTCTATTTCAGAGGCATTGGTGTGTTTATTTATTTATTCTTAAAATAAGACACATTGTAATATTTTTAAAGAGGCGCTGTCTGCTTAGTTCAGCTCCAAAATTTCACGCTAGATTCTACTTTCAGCTACTGGCGAAGGTGCAGAGAGGCCATCTTGGTGTGAAAGTCCCCTGCAGTTATTCTGACTGAGGAAGCTAGAATTCCTCAAGGCTGTGGGGGAACACACACCGAAGCAGTAGATATGCTACTTAGGGAAAGTATATAGGACTGTCCCGCCCCCCCCCCCCCCCATATTGGGGACCTATTGGATCACAACCCCTCATATCCTTTGTCAGTTTGTGGATGATCTAGATACTGAAGTGTAAGAGGAGGGATAGGGTTTCTGGAAAATAATTGCCTGACTCTTGTGCATAAACACATAGATCCTGTTCTCAGTTCTCTGTACTGGCTTCTGTGTGCTTTTGTGTGCAAGTCAGCATGTTGTTGGACTCCTTAATGGTCTGGGACCCTGTCACCTTAGAGAACGCCTCCCTTTCTATACTTTGTCTTTGCAGTTAAAATTGGCTGGGAGGCTCTTGCTGTTAGTTCTTAGTTTGAAATCCCTAGGGGCAGTGGCAGGGCTTTCTCAGTTGAATGCCCCTGCTTCTGGAATTCACTTCCCCTTTGCAGTCCACCAGAGCCTGTCTCTAGCAAGGTTCAGAATATGTTGCAAGACTTATGTATTAGGTTTAGCTTTTGGTTAGCTTTTGTTTTATAGATAGATTTGTTTGTCACTTTTTGTTTCATTACTCCTGAAAATGCTAATGTAGTTTCAAGCACATATATGAGATGGGTATTCAGCAGAGAGTCTTGAACTACCCAGTGTGAGTACAATATGTATATAAAACTTTGTATAAAACACCTAACCTATTGCAGTAATGAACATTGCTGAGGGCACAATTTTGCCATCATACAAATGTTGCAGTCTGTCCAAGCACACAGTTGAGATGCCCTAAAAGTAAGGCCTGAACTGTGACACCTATTGATCCCTGTATCCATACATAACTTGTGGACACACGTGGGAGGTGCACCACTCTCCTATAACATCACCAAAATTTTAATTGCTAAAGGAGGTGCCCCCTCGTGTTCCCCTGCCCCTCTGGGTAGCCCTTCCTGCATCCCCTCTCCCTGCAGGCACCAGCTGTTGCTTTATATATGGAAGTACATTGCTCCTGCTGTCTTTTTGCTGCTTGGTTTCCCCTTCTATACCAGCTCAGTGGTGCTGGTTGATATTTTGGTGGAATTGCTAGGGTAACATAAGAATGGCCATATTGGGTCAGACCCACGGTCCATCTAGCCCAGTATCCTGTCTGCCAACAGTGGCCAGTGCCAGGTGCCCCAGAGAGGGTGTACTGAAGACAATGATCAAGCAATTTGTCTCCTGCCATCCTTCTCCAGCCTTTGACAAATGAGACCAGGAGCACCATTCCTTACCCCACGGCTAATAGCCTTTTATGCACTTAATCTCCATGAATTTATCTACCTCTTTTTTAAACTCTGTTATAATCCTAGCCTTCACAGCCTCCTTTGGCAAGGAGTTCCACAGGAGTCAAGGAGTTGACTGTGTTATGTGTGAAGAAGAACTTTCTTTTATTAGTTTTAAACCTGCTACCCATTAATTTCATTTGGTGTCCTCTTATTCTTATATTATGGGAACACTTTTCTTTATTCACCCTCTCCACACCACTCATGATTTTATATACCTCTATCATATCCCCCCCTCAGTCTCCTCTTTTCTAAACTGAATAGTCCCAGTCTCTTTAGCCTCTCTTCTTATGGGACCCATTCCAACCCCCTAATCATTTTAGTTGCTCTTTTCTGAACCTTTTCTAATGCCAAAATATCTTTTTTGAGGTGAGGAGACCACATCTGTATGCAATATTCAAGATGTGGGTGTACTATAGTTTTATATAGGGGTTTTATATACGGGTTTTCTTCGTCTTATTTTCTATCCCTTTTTTAATAATTCCTAGCATCCTATTTGCTTTTTTGACTGCCGCTGCACATGTGTGGACGTTTTCAGAGAACTATCCACGATAACTCCAAGATCTCTTTCCTGATTAGCTGTAGCTAAATTAGCCCCCATCATATTGTATGTATAGTTGGGGTTATTTTTTTCCAATGTGCATTACTTTACACTTATCCACATTAAGTTTCCTTTGCCATTTTGTTGCCCAGTCACTCAGTTTGGTGAGATCTTTTTGAAGTTCTTCACAGTGTGCTTTGGTCTTGACTATCTTGAACAGTTCAGTATTGTCTGCAAACTTTGCCACCTCACTGCTTACCCCTTTCTCTAGATCATTTATGAATAAGTTGAATAGGATTGGTCCTAGGACTGACCCTTGGGGAACCACTAGTTACACTTCTTCATTCTGAAATGGTGGATTCTATCTAATCTCACCCACCCGGGGTTGCTATCTTTTACCCTCCCACTCTGGTGCCTCAAAAACAGCCCACAACTTATTCCCTGATTTTCCTGCTCTTTAGCATAACCAGCTTCATAATTTCCCTCATTGCACAGTACCATACTGAACAAATAGTCCCACTGATTTTGCTGGGGTTAATCAGGGGAGTGAGGTATTGCTTCAGGCTGACAGAGTCACTGGGCCCATGGACAAAGTGTGTGTTTGTGTGTGTGGGTGGTCAGCTCTGTGCTCCTGAAAGGGGTGTGGCCTCAGGCAGAAGGGGCTGGCCTGTGGGCAGCTGGCCCTCAGCACAGCTTAGAATGTATCATGCCCCTCCCCCAGCTCTGTGCAGTGTTCTGGTGGCAATTTAAAAGGGCCAGAGCTCTGGATGCCATCACTCCTGTAGTGGCAGTGGCCAAGACCCTTAGGTCCTTCTGAATCCCCAGGCCCTGGGGCAACTGCCTCCTTTGTCCCCTCTCATCAGCAGGTGTGACTTCAGGGGGGATAGAATACAGGCCTTTTTAAAGAAAATTTGAATCTTTTCAGGTCTATTTTTTGAAGTATTTTCATGTAACCCCAAATCTGCAGCATGGCAGTTTTATTATGGTGGTACTGAAATGGAAAAGAAAACTTACTGAGAATGAAAATGGAAGTGGCCATTCTATTTTTATTGCCCAAGCTGAGACAAATCTGCAGAGTGTAACTAAATAGCCACAATGGTAAAAAGGAGAGTTTTTCGGATCATTTTTAGCAAAATGAAATTTTGCCAACATATGCTGGTTTGTCAAAATTGGAATGTATGAAATTCAACAAAGTTGTAAGAGAGAAATTTTCTCTCATGCTCTGAAGACAATTTAGGTTCAAATCCTTGCTCTACCTGCTTGATTTAAAATAAGCTGGTATTTAAAAATCTCCTATGAACCAGGCAGAATAGGGACTAGAACCTATCTCCCTCATAGCCCTGGTGAGTGCCTGAACCAATACACCATACACTGTCCTTCATGCTGTTTTGTCTGAATTAAAAAATGGAGTTTTGGTCTAAAAATGAACATTTTGAACTAATTCAATTTTTGTGAAAACATTTTACAGATGTTGGTTTTGTTCCAATGTACAAGAAAAACAAATTTCAAAATCTCATGAGTTGCCATGTAACAGAATTGTCATCCTCTGGCCTACCCCACTTAAAAGTACATTTTTAAAAATAAACCTTTAAAAATTACATATTGTTTTAGTAACTGAGAGCTAAGCTTTAAGAAGGTGAGGATATTTATTTTTTAATAATTATAGGGCTATGACGTTGATGATCTTCTTTTGAGCAAAAATTCAGCCTTCTCAGCAAACTCTTCCTCATGTGAATCCCTAAGGCTCTGTCTACCCTTTTTATTTCTTTTTACTACATTTTACTTTCCTCCTGAGTGAACTTTCTCTCTCTTTGCTTGATTGGTTATAGTGTTTTGTCTATAGTGTTATTGTAACTTGATTCTATATGGAAGGGACCCTCTGCCCATGTGGAAAGGGTAAGAACAGACACATCAACAGCACTGTTGTCTACTTTCCTCTGATTCACTGGGGATCTGTACATGGAGTTTAGTGCAGGATGTTTGGGATTGGGAGGGAGGGGGATCTAGCAGTAAACCATCTAAAATTAAGCCCAGATTGAAACTGTAAACTTTTTATTGCCATTCCCTCTGTGCTGAAGACCCCTACTTAGCTCAGGGTGTCATGGGAACAGCTGGCAGCTGGAGGAGATCTGGCAGAATATTTCCAGTGCAGATACTCTGCTTGGGGGTTTGGATAAGGGACCAGGAATGGGTACAAAAGCACAGAACAACTGCACAGATGTCTCTGTGCCTTCTAACAATGAGATCTCAGGGGAAACAAAAGGTTCTTTTCTGAGGAGAAAAAAGCCTTTCACCCCAAAGGAAGAATGTGAAAGAAACTTCACAAGAGTAGTCATTAGAATTGCTTCTGCTTGATTACCTCCTGTGGATATTCTCCTGGATCGGTCAATCAGGCCCATATCTATCATATAGCAGATGAAGCTTAGAGCTGCTGTAATTTTATCCAAGAAGCTCTGTGACATCTGTCAAGAGTACAAGAAAATCATTTTTCTTTGGTGATGGGTTCCTCCAAGGATGCCACCAGGAACTGGTGTACCACTGAGCACTCTTGCCTGAGCCAACAGTCCTCAAAACTAAGATTCCCAAACACTTCACTTCAAACTTACTGGTTTATATAAAAACATAAAGTAAGTTTATTGATTACAAAAGGATAGATTTTAGGTGATTATAAGTGCTAGCAAACAGCTCAAATAACAAATACAAACAAACAAACAAAAAACCTAAGCTTAAAAAACTGGAAAGATAGGACTGGAATGATCAGTCTTTCACCCTGACTGATGATACACCCAGACTGAAGATTTTTAAGGCACAAGCTACACTTGCTTTGCAGCTTGGAATACCCAGATTTTTCATACACAGGCTAAAAATCGCTTTAGTCTTGGTACAGTGGGTGTGAGGTGGGGAGGGTGAAGAAGGGGGGCTGACAGACTTGCCTGGTACTTGGCTCCATGAATTAAGAAGTAGTGGGGCCTCAAGGGGATACGGTGGAGCTGGGTTAGCCTCCCTCTGCCAGCCTTTCAGCACTATCCAGAGCTCACTGCTCTGGCAATGATTTAAAGGGCTCAGGGCTCTGGCTGCTGCTACTCCCATATTAGTGGTGGTGGTGGTCAGGAGCCCCAGATCCTTTTTAATCACCATTCCCTAGGGTAGCTACCCACGTTACTCCTCCCTATCCCTGCTGTCAGCAGGCCTGCCCGGGTGTTTTTAGGTTTCCTCTTGTGTGGAGAGTGAAGAATCCCAAATAATGTCACTCCTTGCTTTATATAACGTTAGCACATGGTGAAAATCCTTTGTCTCAAACTCAGCTTGTAAAAAAAATCCCAAAACATGGAGTTCAGAGTCACCAGGTTACCTGCCCTGGCAGACCTTGCTGAGTCATGGCAGCCATTACTTACAGGCTGTCTGGAATGTTCACAGGAAGGTTACATTCCATCAGGGTCCATTGTCTTTGCTGATGGGCCATCAGAACTGTTGTGGATGCCACCCTGAGAAAGCACAACTGAAAGACAGATACGTAGTCAATATTACTAACTTTAAGTGAAAAAAATACATATATGCAACTAAGATAATCATATTCAGCAAATCTTAGCTTTTTCAATGACACCTCACATGAATCATATTGCACAAAATGCATCATAATTATGCCATAACCACATTACAATAATATCCCTGCAAAGAATATTAGGCGCAGTGTCAAACAACTTGTGGTCAAATAATTCACCTTTCTCCATCACCAAAGATGGAAAATAACTAACACTTTTCCCAGCTAACTGTCAGGTGATACTAATCTAGTGCTTCTTTCTTTTACTTCATGATTCATGAGTATTTTTCTTGTAGAATGGTTGAAAGTTTCTTTAGGCCAAAAGTCATGATGCATCATCATTTTCCTGAAACTATCCTTACAGCCCACTTTAGCACAACTATTGTTTTCCTGGATAGATTTTAAATTATACCTTCATATGACTTTCAAATACTTTTAGGAAGGTATCTCTGATAGCCATTATCAAGTACCCTCCACCAAATTGTGTTAGATTCTCACTTTTCAGCCTGCTTCCAGATTAGCTGTATTGTCTTTATTTTGCAAAACTGGTTTGGGCAATAACGTGGGTCTCTGTAAGCTCTTGTAACAGTACACCCTTGGCTGTTTCCTTTGCCTTTGAATTATAAGGTCATTTTAAATAAAATAGTATATTAAGTATAATCTAAGTGGTGGTGGCAAGTGTAAATTGCTTAAGTAGCACAAGAGCTGAAGTGGTATTCAATGAAATAACTGGTTCATTGTGAGCAATTGGTACTGTTGATTTGTGGTCAAATAATTCACATTAACATCTATTATTAGGAGGCCATGTGTTTGTTAACTGAAACATTGTTACTTTGTACTATTGTTATTAGTTGATCTAAAATGTACAGTGTCCATGGAAGTTCAGTGCATATTAGGAGAACCAACTGTCAAGACTGAAATCCCTGCAATAAATGAGAACAGAAATTTGCTGTTAGCATTTTTTTAAAATAAACTCATGTTAAATGCCGCTTAACTCAATCAAGTATCGAATTGACTTCAACCAGAATATTTCTCATGTAAATAAGATTAGCAACATTGGGCCTGTTGTCTTTCTGTGAAGGATATTTCTTTCAGCTTTTGTTTTACTACTTGACTTTTACTGAGCTAAGATAGCCACTAATCAGAGTGGCTTCATCATAGATTTTCTTCTGTAATTCAGACTTTTTTTTAAAGAAATGCCAAATGCTGGAATGATTATATTCTTGAGTTTGTTTGGAAAAGAATCATTAAAAGCTTTAAAATATGACCTTATTGAAGTATTATGCACAAATGTATTTAACTGAATAGCTATTATAGCTTATGAATAGTGTCATGCCTAGCCTACTGCTTCTGTCCTTCAAAAGAGTATTTCACCATCTCAACCCTTAACGCTGTCACATTAAATATGGCCATGGTGTACTTTTCTCTGTATCTTAAAGAAATGTAGCTGAGTGAACCCAGTACTCTGGTGATGGGTTGCTTTATTATAAATGCTTATAACAATAGTATAATAATTAAAAGATATTACTTTAATAGTAAACATTTTAAAAACCTCTCATGAAACTATAAACCAGGAGATGTACCTTGTTTTTCACAGTAGAAAACTATTAGACAAAATGCCCTTGGTGCATGGAAATATATGCTTTTAACAGTTTTAATCCTTTATCAATTATTCATAGGAAAAAGTTTGGCTGTATTTTTACAGTTTGCAGGATGCAACAGCATGCATACCTTTATTTGTGTAATAGTTTATTTGAAATATATCAAATAGATATCTAACACACTCAAAAATATTTAATTTAGGGAATAAAGGTGTATTCTTTCTGTGGGGTTTTGCACTTCATTCTTCTTTATTATACCAGATTTTGCTCATCATACAATGTTCTTCCTCAGAGGACAGAGACAAATAACCATCCTCCACAAGGGCAATGTGTGAACTGAACGCATTTTAAACACCACACTGTTATGATTGCAACCAACGTTTTAAATATGTTGCAATCAAATACCAAAATGACAAGAGAAAAGTGACATCAGAGAATAAATCTATTTGCTTGGGCAACTGGAATGTCTGAGCTGAAATGTACTTAAGTCGAAAGTTAAAAATTTTGTACCGTGTTTATTTTAGTTGCTTTAGAGAAGCCAGGCTAAATTTATCCCTGATGAAACTTCATGAAATGTATTTGCCAAGAAGGCATTTGCCAAGTATGGTTAGCATACACTACATGTTAACCAGTGTTTAAGTATTATTTTGCTTCTAAATATCATGTGGGATTACTGCTTCATTACTGTACTATGCACTACATTTGTTTTAACTGTCCAAAAATCTCAATAAGCAGGATGCTTAGAAACTTTGCTGTTAGGCAAATCCTCACACATTGAATAAAATCCAAATCAAATGACGTCCCATGGGAACTATGTAGGAATTGAGGGATGGAACCCTTACTCTCAGGCACTTATATAGTTCATCTGTGGTTGGTATACCTCCTATCAACAGAAAATTGATCCACTGTGCACCTTCCTTAATTTGGAAGCAAAGTCAGGATATGCACTGTGCAGCTCCTGCTCTACATGGATTCATTTCCCCTCTTCTCCAGTGACTATTTCTGCCACAAGGAGGGGAGTTCATTGTTTCCCTGTGAAGATTCTCCACTGCTTTGGTCCCTTATTCAGCAAACTCATAGCTATGAAGCTGCTTTAAGTCCTAGGGTGTTCATGTAACTGGGCCCAGGAACTGGGCCATGCTGATGAGTGAACATCAATAATTGCATCCTAACCTTGTATGAAACCCTTTAGCCTTCAAAATGCAGTTGGAGCTCTCAGGATGCTTGTGATATTTCTGGTAATGTTGCTTCCAGTTTAGCTTGAAATTCCCTAAAACAGACATTTTTACCATGATCCACCAATTCTCCTTTCAGTTCTTTTTGGGTCCAGAAAGTGTTTAAGGCCATGAGAATGAAAAATGAATGGGGGAAAACACAACTATCCAAACTCTTTTTTAGAGTTTCAATTCAAGTTTGGGGAAAAAGACTAGTCTCATTTTATCCTAACAGGACCACTCATCCCTAATTCCTAGTAAACATTTTAGGCCTCTCTTCTGAGTATTCAAGGATTCCACAGTTTAGCCCTGGTAATTAAGAATATTCCCTACATATGCCACTGAAAAGTTACCCCCCTCTAAATAATGAAGCACATATTACATTAAAAGGTAAGAGGATAAGATTAAGTGGTTTGGGGGGAGGGAAGGTGCGCCCCCAGTGCTCTGGGGGAGGAGGGTGCATGGGAGGCACATGGCCTTCTCCCCTCCCACCTCCTGGGGAATGGGAGCTGTGCACCCTCCCTTCTCCCGCTTCCACTCCCCAGTCTCCTCTCCCCTCCCCCCCACCTGCAGTGGGGAGAGACAGGGCTGCTGCGGCTCCGCCTTGCCGGGTGGCAGAGGGCCTTCAGCGCCGGGCCCTCCTCAGCAGCCAGGAGAGGCAAAGAGCCAGGGCCAGCCAGAGGGGCAAAGAGCTGGAGGAGGGCCTTCCTGCCAGCTGATGGGGGTAGGGAGAGCTGGGGTGGGCTTGGTTCTGGGCCCTCTCCAGCCAAAGGGAGGTTGGCAAGTGCTAGGGTAGGCAGGAGGGAGAGAAAGCTTAGAGCCTTGCTGCATGGGGCAGGAGCGCTCCCCCTCCCAGGCTGGGGGAACAGCAGCACGCTGTCTGGAGCCTTTCCCTGCACTCCCATTGGCCAGATTCCACCTAAAAGGAGCTGCAGGAGGCTGAGCCTGGTACTGGCACAAGGCCCAAAGACAATCAAGTTTTGACACTCATGCCCAGTGTCAAGTCACATGGCCAGGGCCCAACAGGGTTGTGGATTCGCTTTAAGACAAAGTCGATTAGGGATAGATAGTTGCCTTTATTAATCTCACTATGTCACTACTATTACATGCTTAATACAGGCAAATGGTTACACAGCTACTGCAAAGTAATGCAACAATCAGTATAGGCAAAGCAACGTATATGAGAATAACAGGCACTTGGAAATACTTATGCCCTGTCAGGTCTGCAGGGAGTCTGGTTCCAGTTACCATGCACCAGGCCGCAGTGGATGTGGCTCCAGCTAGCGGGATTCAGGGCACCCTTCAATGTTTAGGCCCCTGGAGAGACTCACAGTGGGGTGGGGCTCCCAGTGATCTTATACTACAGGGCTACGTCTACACTGGCATGAATTTCCGGAAATGCTTAAAACGGAACAGTTTTCCGTTATAAGTATTTCCAGAAAAAGAGCGTCTACATTGGCAGGATGCTTTTCCGGAAGAGCCCTTTTCCCGGAAAAGCGTCTGTGGCCAATGTAGACGCGCTTTTCCGGAAAAAAGCCCCGATCGTCATTTTTGCGATCGGGGCTTTTTTGCGGAAAAGACTACTGTGCTGTCTACACTGGCCCTTTTCCGGAACAGTTTTCCGGAAAAAGGACTTTTGCCCGAGTGGGAGCAGCACAGTTTTTCCGGAAAAGCAGCTGATTTCTTACAGTAGATCGTCAGTGCTTTTCTGGAAATTCAAGGGGCCAGTGTAGACAGCTCGCAGCTTATTCTGGAAAAGCGGCTGCTTTTCGGGAATAAGTGGCCCAGTGTAGACACAGCCCAGTTGTTTACTGGGTGTGTACGTACCTGGCTCAACACCATTCTTATCACTCTTACGGGCTGAGCTTGAGGTCAAACTTGTTTACAGCTTAGCAGTTTCCCAGCTCAAGGCATGGGTTAGAGCTGATAAAGCCTAGCTGCTGTTTGTGCTTGCAGCGTCCCACACTATCCTAAGCTGGGTACAGCAGGGATGGAAACTTCCATCCCGGGCCTGCTAAGCTGCAGGACCCACATATGACTTTTATGTTACACCCAGCCCCCAACTCCTCACTCAGCCCCTGCCAAGACCCTGTCCTCCAACCCACACCTGCCCCCAGCCAGACACTCTGCCCCAGCCTGCTCCTGCCCCCTCGCTTCTGGCCAGACACCCTACCCCAGCCTGCTCCTACCCCCTCCTCCCAGGCCAGAAATTCTGCCCCTAGCCTGCTACTGCCACCTACCTCCTGGTCTGACCTTGCACACTCAGCCCCTCCTGTACCCCACCTCCAGCCCAGATCCTGCACTCCCATCCCTATCCCACTCACTGGCAGCCCTGTCCCACACACAGAACCCCTAATTTTTGTCCCCACCCCAGAGCATAGGGGGCCCACAAAATCCATGAATCCTGGAAGATTTAATCTGGCCTGAGGCCTTGATCCTCAGTCCTCTCCTTCCCAAAGCTGGAGCACCAGGGAAGTGAGGTGTTTCAGTTGGGAGGTGGTCACATCATTGAGGATTTGGAGGTTTTGGGGGGGCTTTTTTTCCTTTTCATTTGTGTGGCCCCCAACTGACTTTCTGTGGGTCAGTGGCCCCCGACCCAAAAAAGGTTCCCCACTCCTGCCATTAAAAAAGACAATGTTGAAACCTTTTTGTGTTGTGCATAATATTTTACTTTATTCAAAAATGAAGCCTGGCCAACAAGGTCCCAATTGGGGCCCAGCCCATATCTGGCCACAGCGTCCTGTCCCCAACACCGAACCTGGGGCAAGCCCCATGGTCCAGTCCCCATCTGGCCACAGAAAGGGCTGGTGACAGCCCCCCTCTTGCTATGGCATATATAGGAGGAGAGGCCACCAGATGCAGCAGACGGAGGGGTGTTTGCGAGCATAGCAAGGAGAAGGCGCAGCCCCCTAGTATTTATCTAAATAATGAAACGCTACTTCCATCTGTCTAAATATATTTCTTCTCCGTAAAGCATAAATGAAAATAATAAAAAACCCCAAGCCCCACAAACTAAAAATTACATCTAATTCTGGGAATTATTGAGTTTTTTCTCTGAGTTTTGAATATGCTATTGCTTTCAATTGTTCTCCTTTTCTATATAACTTCTCTTTTTTCTCTTTTACTTCTCTTCCCCCAGCCTCTTCAAGATTCTCCAATTGTGTGAGCCAGAGATCTTGCTTTATGTACAACAGTTGAGTCAAGAACACATATTGTAGGAAACAAAATTTACCCATTGATCCTCTCCTCTCTTGTGCCCAATTTTAGTTTTTTTCCTCCCAAATGAAAAAAATACTTTTGCAGGTACAAATCTAGCTTTGTATTTTTCCTAAATTTAAAAGGCATTCAAAAAAATGTGACCATTCTAATATTTTGCTCTTAGCAATACTTTATATGCAACATTTTTTGCACTCTTCTAATCTTAAATTTAGTACATGAATGGATAGATAATTTCCAGTTTGGCTTGTTTTATATGTTTCTAAATTATTTTCCACTTCAACAACTTCTTGCTATCAATCCAGTTCTTTCCTTTCAAGTTGTATACACACTGCAACTTTGTGAGAAGGCTTCCCTCTAGCTGTCATTTTTACAATCTGATCCCAATGATACTGAGCACTTCTGTGCAGGTGCTGAGAACCCTGGAACAGAAATTGAACATGCTTGCAGAAGTCAGTCAACATTGTACAGAAGGGGGCTTCAAGTAATACAGGCTGAATCTGGATAATACATCTTCTTTGTTCTTATCCACAAAATCCTGAATTATGTTGGTTGCCCTCCATTGCACCTTTTCAATATCAACACTGTCCTCCTCCCTATAATATAGTGCATGCAATATTTCAAATATATTTGCACATAGAGTATTGCCAGAATAACTTGTACTGATATATAAATAAACTGTTTTTTTTTACTACTGCCAAACATTGCACAGATGTGTGGTGTTCTGAAGGCCTATTAAAGATAATGAATCAATCACATTTCCTACACACAACAAAAAAAAACTTTTTTTTTATCATTGCCTAGTGATAGTAAGATAAATCAGAATAACAAAAGGAAAGAAGAATTTTGGGGAAGTCAGGTAATTTTGTATCTTAATATAAGTGATATAAGATAACCAAGGCCTCCAGAGCCTAAAGTTAAAAAGAAGAGAAATATTATTAAAGTTGAATTTAAAGATACAGGAATAATGACAACAAAAATAGATATCAGCCTATGCCAATCTTGAGGATGGAGATGACAGAAAGGCCCTTATTACGTATTTTCAGGGGTTTAAATTCCTGTGTTTGGCCCCTACATAATAGGGGGGTTGGGAAATATAAATAGAGGTAGGAATTGTTGTTGCTTTTATTTAAAATCCTACAAACAGTGCTAAACTTTTAAAGAGTTATTGTTAATGATATAACTGCTTTTTAAAAAACCACGGGTTTTTCAAAACAAGGTAATTGCCACAATTGTGATTACTGTATATGCTTTGAATGAGAGTATGATCTTATTTTCATATAGGGAGAGGGTATTTATCTACCTACAAATGGAGTTACTCCTGAATTACAGCAATGCAAATGAGATAAAAATCTTTTCCTTTGTCAGTGGCTTGTGGCTGAAGCAGTTCACGAATAGATGTTTTTATTGTAAACTGTGTTAAATAGTTCTAATATCCCAAACTAATGGAGCCAATGGCTAGTGTTTTTGAAGAAAAAAATTAAATAAAATCAAGAAAAGTGAAAGAAGGGGCAAGGTGAATTACCTCTAAAAGGACAATGGAGAAAAGAACATCTTCAAACATTTCTCCTTAATTGATATGGCAAGCCTTGAACTCTGTGGCTACATCTAGACTGGCATGATTTTCTGCAAATGCTTTTAACAGAAAAGTTTTTCCGTTAAAAGCATTTGCGGAAAAGAACGCCTAGATTGGCATGGATGCTTTTGTGCAAAAGCACTTTTTGCGGAAAAGCATCCGTGCCAATCTAGTTGCGGTTTTGCAGAAGAAAGCCCCAATCGCCATTTTCGGGATCGGGGCTTTTTTGCGCAAAACAGTTTTTAGCTGTCTACACTGGCCCTCTTGCGCAAATACATTTGCACAAGAGGGCTTTTTCCCAAATGGGAGCAGCATAGTATTTGTGGAAGAACACTGACAATGTTACATTAGATTGTCAGTGCTCTTGCGCAAATTCAAGCGGCCAGTGTAGACAGCTGGCAAGTTTTTCCGCAAAAGTGGCTGCTTTTGCGGAAAAACTTGCCAGTCTAGATGCAGCCTTTTTGTTTCCACGTTAAGCAAAAGTTTTGATGGCTTCCACCCAAAACAGGGCTGAACTATAGTGCAGGTGTGCTGCATTAATAGCCTCATTTTACCAAGATAACATGATATTATTAATGCTTAGTGCTATGTTTTACCTCGGCTAGTGGCCATTATGTCTAATAAATAATAGCTCATTTTACACTAGTTCCTTTTAAGGTCTTAGAACATGAAATGCATGTGTGTAACCCAGATAGGTCGAACCCAACCTGGACATCAATCAGGCAGGCAGAATTGAAGACTTGCCCAGGTTTATCTGTTGCTGCCTCAATAACACATCATAAAGTTCTACAGCAGTTTGCTTTTAAAGTTCAGTGAGAAACACATCCTCCTTTTCTCCCTATTACTTTCTATTAATCTGTAACGTGTATATAAAAGTGTTTATCAATATCTCTGCCTTTCTCATACCATGATAAATCCAGTCTTTGCTACCGTTTTCTGAAAACAGACAAAAATAGATGATTGAACTACGTCCCCCCCATTAATAGTTAATGATGGCTCAGGATAAGGAACAAAGCCCATACAATGTGAACACAGATTAGTCTTTTTTATAAACACAGCTAAACATTCTGTAGTTGCACACTAGCAACCTGCTGTGCTCTCATGCAGAGACCAATGCTTGAGAACAGGCTCTAGACCCCATGCGCTAGGCAGGCAGAGGCTAGGTACCTCACAGAGGTGGTAACATGCTCATTTTCCCAGAAAGGAACTAGCCTTCCAGTGCAGGAGCATCCCCTGCTGACCAGCCATGTATGGTAGTGGCACTTAAGAATCTGAGTATAAACTTTGCCTTTCCTTCTTCAAGAATAGGGCTAAATACTGGATTTAAAAGGGAGGGAAGATTTTAAAAGAGCAGAGAAAGAAGAAATGAAATAGACATACAATTTTTAAATAAACATACACCTTGATTCTGAAGAAAATGGACCATGGAAAAAAGAGCATCTTCAAACATTTTTCCTTAATTGACATGACACACTTTGAGCGCTGCTTGTTTCCAGGTTAAGCAAAAGATTTGATGGCCTCCACCCAAAATAAGGCTGAGCTATGGGACTATTCGGCTGCGTCTCGACTGGCAGTTTTTCCGCAAAAGCACCTGCTTTTGCGGAAAAACTTGCCAGCTGTCTACACTGGCCGCTTGAATTTCCGCAAGAACACTGACGATCTCATGTAAGATTGTCAGTGTTCTTGCGGAAATGCTATGCTGCTCCCATTCGGGCAAAAGCCCTCTTGCACAAATGCTTTTGCACAAGAGGGCCAGTGTAGACAATGCGGTATTGTTTTGCGCAAAAAAGCCCCGATCCCGAAAATGGCAATTGGGGCTTTCTTGCACAAATCCACGTCTATATTGGCACAAACGCTTTTCTGCAAAAAGTGCTTTTGCGGAAAAGTGTCCGTGCCAATCTAGACACTCTTTTCCGCAAATGCTTTTAACAGAAAAACTTTTCCGTTAAAAGCATTTGCAGAAAATCATGCCAGTCTAGACGTAGCCTTCATGTATTATGCTACTGTTGTAGATAAGAATGTGCAGAATCAGGGTAAAAGGTCTCATGACAGCTAAAGGGCTGTCTACCTTTAAGCTGGCGTCTTTTAGTGTAGCCATAAGATTGGTGCATCCCCTGCTCTATGTAAACTTCCTCTTTTGGATAGGCCAATGTGGCTAACAGAGTAATGTAGTGTTTATGCCCAATCAAGTTTTAATCTGCATTCAGACTGCCAGCCAGGTTTTCAGTGGTAGTGGTACTATTTATTTTGTTTTGTTTTCTAATGGCATTGTCTTATTTCATCTATGAACATGGTTTGCTGTCAGTATTGAGATGGGCTGAAACTGAACCTGGGACACATAGGTAAAAGGTTTTGTAACCCATTACTAAGTTCCCTTTTCATCCATTCAAGCACAGAATATTTAAAGATTTGGACTTCAAGTGTTTCTATTAATAAATTACTATGCATCATGTCAAATTAGCATTGCCATTACTAAAAGATTAATAGTGACAATACTCTGTGGCACTCCATTTGCTTCAGGGTAATTTTCTTTTGTTCATGCTTTGGTATAATATTCTATAGCAGAACAGTAGAACTAAGAAGCATAAAGATAGTCACAGACCCTCAGCTGAAAAGGTAATCCTAAACGCAGCCCAGGGTTTGCTTCAGCATGGCAATTAACTCCTACTGTAACTATAGAATATATACTCTGTAACCTTCTATGAAGGTTGCCTTCTAAACAGTGGTTCATTTGCACTAGAGTTTGCTGATATCCCTCACACGTCTCAGATAATAAGATAGATCCAGACGTTTATATGTTTTTATTTACTAAGTGGTTGGCAGGAATAAAGAGAGATAATTTGCATGTGAAACCTTTTTATTTTAGACTATGAATAATTGGTGTGTTAGTGGTGTGGTGTACACTGATGTCATGCCAACAATAATCTCCCTTTTCATAAATCCTCTACCCTAACTGGAGTTTACAAGAGAAGAAATTACTCTTGTGCTGATGTCCCATTCCATTGTGCTTATATAAGGATATAACTTTTTTTTTCTCCTCAGGCAGGAAACAACAAAGCAATTAAGCAACATGTCTTAGTGGATACAATTTAAAATAAAGAGTTGCAGTATATCATGTGTCATCTTTTTATCTAAAAGTATATACAAGGATTTCAGACCTACAGTTTAATGACAAGCAGGGAAAGAAAAACACCACCTAAATCTTATTTTGAGACACAACCTTTTTTATGTTTTACCATTTTAACAAATGACTTTCCTGAGTGAAATTACTGATTTAACATCTATCTGCCTTTACATTGGATAAAACTATTCAGGCAAATATGTCCATGATGGCTCCGTTTCTTGCTTAAATATCAAGTATCATATTTTTAATCTTTTTGTAAACATTATATATTTTAATACTTGAGAAAATGCATCTCATAAATAAGCTTTATTATCTGTCAAAAAGGATGAAAATATAACTTTACATTTCTGTTTTAAAGTAATTTTAGTGCCTATTAGCTATAAAGTAACAGTTATATATAATTTAGAGTATGTAGTCACTCGAAACAACTTGACATTTTCACACAAACACAGAACCTTAATAATAGTCTTGGGATTTCATTGGAAGTATACACCACTACAGGATATTAAAATAACTTATGGTGCACTGTAATTCTTGTTTTGTATTTGTCCAAGTAGTTTTGAAGCATGCTATA
This sequence comes from Pelodiscus sinensis, assembly GCF_049634645.1. Taxonomy (NCBI): domain Eukaryota; kingdom Metazoa; phylum Chordata; order Testudines; family Trionychidae; genus Pelodiscus; species Pelodiscus sinensis. The sequence goes on from NC_134718.1 coordinate 50,171,746, forward strand.
AAGTAGAAAAATAAAAACCTAAGCTCCAAAATCAGCTAAGCTGGATTCTTAAAGTTATAGCAGTCTTTTCATATTAAGTATGATTAAACCAGTTGACATTTCTTGTCATCTTCCTTTTCTTTCTTCCTTCCTATTAATACACTATTCCTAAAATGTAAATTAAGTACTGCATTTTTTATTTAAATCTGTTGCACTTTTTTTGTGCTGTAAAGATGTTGATTGTTGATAGCCATGAATCATTAATAACTGCAAAACATTAATTTACTTGTGCTGTTAGAGTAAACTTCAGATATTGTACAGTATAATATTTTGCCGTGCTTACATCCTGTTGAATGTTACCCCCTTGAATTAATATTTCACAAAAACGTCAATCACAGCTGTGCTTATTGTTCTGTATCTAGCAGGAGAATGCAAACTACCAGGGAAAAACTCTGTGGCTAATCAGTTTAAATATTTTGCATTGAAATAAATTAAATAGGAAAAAAGCTCTTTTATTGCAGTAAGAAAAGCCATTTCTATCCTACATGCTTTATTGCAATTAAAAATTCTCAAGGATTTGACTTGTTCTTCTAATTTTAATTGATGTGGCATGTGTGTAGGGATTAGGTGAGTGCACAGATGTGCACAAAAATTAATATGAACTTTGAAAAACATACTTTTCTCCATAAAAGGATTGACCAAATGTTCACAGATGGATTTTGAGTGGATTCTTATTGAATAAGTTAGAAGTGCCCACTTGGGTCATTTCTATAGCAATCTTATGTACTTTATTTGGAAAAGCCACCGATCATGCCTTTTCTGCAACAGTTATTCTCATGCCTGATACATTAATTGTGTAATTTGCATTAGTGTAGCTTAAGGTTTATCTACAGAATGGGGTAATGTTCTTTACGGGGATGTGATTTCTAAAGTGTAAAAACATGTTGCACATTAATTGGTCTTTGTACACCCTGCTGGTGTCTACTAAAGGGTCCATAGTGCACTTTGTGATGTTTCAAACAGCACTACATTGAAGTGCAAAAGCAAGGTCTGCATGAATGAATAATGTGCAACATGTTAGTGTGCTTTAGAAATTACACCTTGATAGAAATCACACCCTGTGTGATAGACTAACTCGCTGTGACAATACCAAAAACAAAAATTCTAAAAATATGGGTTGGAAAACATGTAATTTAGCTGCTTTTGCTTTCCTTGGATTAATCTGTTGTGGTTGGATGCAGAGATTAATTAATTAGGCATATTAACTAGAGATGTTTCTGCAGCCAGATGGAACATGGACACTTACATATGTGAACAAACAAACAAAGGACTTGTTTTGGCAAGAAATTTTCAAAACCCGGTGGGTGATGAAGAATTTGGAACAGGGAAGACAACATGATGAAAAATAGGGGCACAGTTTCAAAGTGTGTCCCTATTACCTGCTCAATTTTGGAAATACGCTTTCTATTGAATTGTATCCCTGTTTTTATTATGATACATATTAACATGATTTAATTTCATGCAGTTTCCTTTCACACCATTTTTTTCTGGGAGAAACCAATGCAGTATGTACAAAAACTTCAAAGATCATGGAAAAGAAAACTAAGGCAAAATTATAAAATATTCATATCATAATAAAGTTGACTAAAGCCGAAATTCAAGAAAAGGGCCTTAAAAATATTTCAGAGAGGGAATGTCTGCTATATGAATTTAAGTTGCCAGTGGTTTGAATTGGGAGAATATATATGGGGACATGCTCTAATCTTTAAACTAATTTTGGAAATTCTAGAGAGAAGAATTTTAAGATCTTCTCAGATGTAGTCCTTCAGAGAGTGGTAGAAGTGCTTTAAAATCAATTTGCAGTCAGTTTTCATGGCATTCATGGGCTTCAATGGTGTAAAATGTGGAGATGTTCATATCATTTGAGACTATGGAGCAAATCTGGCTTTAGTGTTCTAGGATAACTCTAGTTACAGTGGAATTGGGGCAATTTCGCTGTATAGGGATGGGTAGGGAAGGACCAATGCTAGGCGCTTGTTCAGGAGTTGGCCAATCTGTTTTTATGTGCCTCATGAAGCCCAACTCTGTGAGAGCATTTGCCACAGAAGGACTGAATTCAGACAAGTGGAGCCATGATTCATGCAAAAGGCACAGCCATTCATGCAAATAGAATAGGAGCATAGCAGTTGTAAGAACTGAGGCCCAATGGCTACTACATGGCCTGTGAAAAGCCCTCTTCATCCTGACCCCTACATAGTTCCTTTGTGCCAACCTCAGGGATTTGTGTATAATCCAGGATCTGCCCTTTGGTGAGGTGCTAACAAATTGCTCAGGTAAGATAAGCCTTATGAGCTGACAATGTATAATGTCAAACTTTGAAATCATTCTGAAGTTTCTGTCAGGAAGTGCAAAGTTTTAATTTTTTTTCTTTTCCAAAAGCTCTCTGGACTGTCCTATCTCTGATCAAATGGAGGTTCTACCATTTATATTTGTTGGTTCTTCCTCAATGTGGAATCAGAGCTAGAAGCTTTTATCTAAATTATCCCCCATAACTCAAAAGCAATTTGTGTGTAACTTTTGAGGGGGCTGCAGTTTACTTGACTGTGGGGAGTTTGACCCTGTGTAATCATTGCTGAAAATCCTTAGTGACTGAATTTTGGATCTTTGGGTACTTTTTTATGGGATTTGGGTATTTGGGGCACTAAGAGAAGGCCAGACAAGTAAACAAGTCCAAAATGAACAAAAAGAATGAACTTAAAGGCAATACAAAATACCATGCTACCCTTATTTCTGCACTGCTCCTGGCTGTGGCACTGCCTTCATAGCTGAATTACTAGTCAGCAGCTGCCGCTCTGAAGGCAACACCATTTCCAGTAGCAGTGCAGAAACAAGGTTGGCATAGAAGTCACATATTACGAAAAAAGCCCAAATAAGAGACCTCAAAATAAAGTGAATACAAAAAGCTCACAACTTGTGATGCTCAAAAAATTAGTGGATTAAAAAAAAACCAGTTCTGCTTATTAAAAGCAGACTTTTTGTAATGTAGCTATTCTGGCTATTTCCTTCATGGAGTCCAACTACAAGAAAGCTATTGAACAAACAGCTGTGACACCCAATTCCAGAAACTTCTGGATGCAGAGTTGTAATGGTGCATCTTCCTAGTAACAACAACTCAGACACAGCTCACTCCTATCTCTAACCTCAATAGATCTCTTGATGAGATATCTCCCTATTAGGTTCTCATGAGCTATGAAAAACCAATAATTCTTAGGCTTGTCTCTAATTCTATATGAGTTGTCCATGTGTCTGTCTGTCTGTCTTTGTATTGTACCCAAATGGTAAGAGCTAGGACCATCAAATTTGGTTTAGAGCTTCCTTTTATTATAACTTAAAGCACAGGAAGGGTTTGGTTTTGCCAGGAAAATGGGATGGGCCTGGAATGGGATTGTGTCTCATATAAAAAAGAGACAGAATCATAAGACAGGTGAAAGAGGCTGGCTGGGGGCGCCCCCTTCCAGTACTACCCCAGACCCAACCCTCTCACCCCCAAGCTCCCATCAGGGAGGATGGGTGTGAGGGTGATGCTTCCCCCCAATTCATATGGGAACAATGCTGGCTTTTGCCTTTCATCAGGCAGAGAGGGGAAAGTGCATAGTTTGCTGCACTCCTTGCTCTGGCTGGGGAGTGCAGGAGGCAGATGAACCTCAGCCTGTCCCTGCCAAGGAACATACACCCCTCCCCTGGCTATTCCAGCTGGAGCTGCAGTGGCCAGGGAGAGACATTTCTCACCTGGCCCCAAGCTGCTACAGCGAGAGAGAGCTGGGGTAATCCTTTCTCCCCGTGACTGCGTACATACTGAACCCCTTATTCCCAGCCCCACTCAGTGGCAACTGGGGAAAGAGGGTGGGAGCACTGGTCCCACTTCTCCCCGACCCCTTGATCTACCCGCTCTCACTTTTGCCCCATCACTCCCCTCCTCTTCCCAGCAATCTCTTGAGCAGCACAGCTGGGGGGCAGTGCTGCAAGATTGGAGCTGCCCAGACTGCACCTTTATCGCTGCCAGTGTGTGGAAGGGAGGAAAAGGAGGGCATGTCATGCAGTGCAGCATAGCACGGACTCCTGCTGCCAGCCCCAATTCCAGCCCCTCCTGCCTTGTGGGTGCCTGTGGTCCTGTGGGCAGCCCCACACATCACCAGTGGCCCCACTCCAGAGCAATGATTTAAATGAAGAAAACCAAAAATTAATTGAGTTTAGGACTTCAGCAATGCGCTAGGTAAATCTTCTAGAATTTGTGTAAATAGAAAGTGTCTGGTCAATAAGCAGGAAGATGAACTAACGATAATATATATATATATATATATATATATATATATATAGTTGAAAGTCCATTTCATTTTTAAAGATCCCCAAAGAATTTCACTGTCTATTTAATATGTAAGAGTCATTTCACTGACCAGTGCAATTCAGCCATCCTTGAGGAGGAAAATGGCATCTGTTTAATCCTGCACAGCAAAACTGCAGAATGATTTTTGGAAAAAAAAGTGAAGAAGGATACTATATCCAATTAAAGCTACATGGGAAGTTTAGATTAGCAGAATGTATGTACCCATTGGGATTTAGTCAGGATACCAGGGCTATAACCCTTATTCTTGTGTCAAGTGTCTAGTGATCTTAATGACCAAAAGAAGTAAGATCTTGGTTTCTGGTCTTATGTGAAAGATGATTTCTGCAGCAGCACAGTACCCCATAACACCAGTGAGGGACAGTGGTTCAATATTTTTCTCAGAGGGAAGATAGCTGCAGAAACATCATTTACTGCTGCTCTTTGCATTTTCATAGGCGGCCTCCTATCCAAATGCTGACTAGGAAAAAGTGTATATCTAAGCCTAGAAGACTTTGGTAAAGATATGACAAAATGTTTAAAGATTACCCCATCAAACAGAACTGGTCTAAAACTGTCAAACTCACATTTCTTTCTCTTTTTCTTTTTCCACTCAGGAATCTTTCTTCTCTTCATTTCTCTCCCTTGGTCTTAATCTCCTTACTCATGATCAGTTGGCTTTCTATTTCCCCTTCATTCCTTCTCAAATCCCCCTATCCCAGAGACCCTCTGATTTCCTTTTCCTCCCTCAGTTCCCCCACGTTAGGTTTTCTATCTTTTCTCTGACACATCTACACACACCTTGTCTGCAATACAGCAATTTAATTCTTTTTGTCATCCATTTTTCCCCACCTCAGTTCTCCCTCTCTAAATCTTCAGCCTTCCACAGTTCGCTCTTCTCTGACCCCTGGCTCTATCCACTACAAATGGTGCCCTTCCTCTCACAAAGACTGTGTCTAGACTTCTTTCCTCTTCTGAAAGAGGAAATGCAAATGAGGAAAAAGGAAATGCAAATGAAGTGCTGGTTAGCATGTTTGTGTGCTTCATTTGCATATCCTCTTCTGATCCTTTTTTCAGAAGAGGTTTATTTAAAAAAAAAGCAGTCGAGATGTGATTCTTTTGAAAAAAAAACCCACCCTTTTTCAAAAGAACCCTGTAAACTTCATTTTTGGAGGAAGAAGGGTTCTTTTGAAAAAGGAATGTTTATTCGAAAGAACCGCATCTAGACTGCTTTTTCTTTTTTTTTCAAAAAACCTCTTCTGAAAAAAGGATCGGAAGAGGATATGCAAATAAAGCATGCGAACCTGCTAATCAGCACTTAACTTGTATTTCCTTTTTCCTCATTTGCATTTCCCCTTTCAAAAGAGGAAAGCAGTCTAGATGCAGCCAAAGTACTTTTCTTATCTCACATTAATACCTGTACTTTAACACTTTCCTTCTCACCCAGCCTGCCTGACAGCCTCCCTCCCACTTATGTTCTATTTAAACATGATGTCTTCTAATAAGGCTTTGTCACTTAAACCCACCTATCCCCTGCCAGGGAAGCATGGATTACAAAGGAAAGGGGTCAGGTGTGAACAGGACATAGGATTAGGAGAGACAGTGATAGAAGGTTTGAAGTAGGTGCTAAAGGGAGAAATCAGGACACAAAAGCTTCCTCCAAAAGGAGTATTGCTGGGGAGAAGTCTCACAAGGCTTACTTTGATGAGGGTCAAAATTTATTGGGCAGAGAGCAATGGTAGGATTGGGTCAGTTTAACACATATCCACACGGAAATGCAAAATTCCCCTTTCTATTAAAGTTAATGGTCCTGATTCTGATCTTGTTGATTTCAGTGGTGTTCATCTTGACTTACATTTGCGTAAATAACAACAGAATCAGGCCTGGTATAGTTTTTTGATGCTTTTAAGGCAGCTTTCCTGTGTATGTCGGTTCATTTCTGCTATAAGAGCAGGCAAGAAATGGTCACAGAAAAGCAAACCCCATTTTTGCCTATGCAGATTTGCAATATGTTGGCAATGCTGGTTATTTTACCACATGCACCTTCATTCTGGTGATGCTAGAGGCTGGCTATATTTATGCTTCAGTTTTGTAGCATGCACAACACAGACTATTAATGAAGAGTTGGGGATTAGCATGTTTCTTTTATTTACCATTCAGAGATGTAAGACCAGAGCATGAATTATCTAAAGAATTTAAAAAATGATGATGGGGGTTTCATGAGTAATCAAGAAAATGTGGAAGATGGACGCCATATACCCGAAAGCCATGAATCCAAAACACTGAAGCTATGTCTAGACTGCAGAGCTTTTCCTGGATACCAGAGGTATTCTGGAAAAGCTCTGCCATTTCCAAGGAACGCATCCACTTTTCCGAAAAAAAAAATGTTGGAAAAATGGACATGGTTTTTCGGCATTTGTGTAAACCTCATGTTATGAGGAAGAAGGAGGGTTCGGCATTTGTGTAAACCTCATGTTATGTTTTGAAAGAGGGTTTTTTCCCCAAAAAATTTGGCCCCATGTAGACAGGCCAAATTTCAGAAAAGCCTCTTTTGGAAGTAAACCGATTTATCTTTATAGTATAGACATAGCTGAACTAAAGGTCATTTTGGCTTTAATTGGAAATGCAGAAAACCATGACAGCCTATTGCAGTACTAACACACAACTGCTCAAGTCATCTCAATTTTTTATGACTAGAAATAGCATATGTGTGTGGGAAATTTCAGGGAGGATGTATAAGTGGCAGATGCATCTAAAGATAGAAGAGTAAATGAGGGTGCAATAGTTTACTCTTTCATGAAGATCAGCAACTATTCATGTGCAATTGCAGGGAAAAATATAGACATTTCTGTTTCTTACTTCTAGGATATTTTGTTGTGTGAGGGGTATCAGCATTTATATTACTGAGAACTGAGTCTGATTTTCATAGGCCTGAACATTCATAGCTCCTGCTGTGGGTACTAAAAAGTACTCAATACCTCTGAAACATGGATTACAGATAGTATACTATTTAATAAAGTCCAGATTCAATCACCCTCTACTCAGACTGAGTAGCCTCTCCCTATGCTAGCATTGACATATATTAATAGTCTGTGTGGTGAAACAAAGATCCAAGTATTAACTTTTAAACTTTTTTTCTTTTTCTTTTTTTTTTTAAATAGTGGAATCTAATTTTGCTGGCCATTTTCCCGTGCTCAGTCATGTGGAAATATATAGGTAAGGAAAATGTTCTGGAATAGAAAAGCATAGTCATAGGCATCAACTGGCTGGGAAACCAGGAAATAAAAATCTTGTTTTTATTTCTATCAGTGATATAATTTCAAAATGTTTAAAAATATTTTTGAAGTGAGTCTCGTCTAAATATCTGTACAGGAGAGGAAAGCATTAGAATATTGATTAAATAAATAGGCACAAGGAGCAGAAAATTAAACTGTTTAATGTCAGCAGAAATATAACAGAACCTATGTCTCTAAAGATATGGTATTGTAGCTCCTAAAGGCAGCAGGTAGATAAAGAAGAGCATGGAACTAGGAACAGTTCCCTGTGGGACTTCAGATGACATTGTAACAGATGACTCCAGATGACAATGTAAGAGGAGGAATGGAAAGAAATTATATTAACAAACTGTTGTCGATGGTTATAATAAGATTTGAACTGCTGAATAACCGAACTTGAAAGACCAACATATTTTTCAAGATGATTTAGAAGGATCCCACGATTGAGTATGTCAAAAGCTGCAATTATGTCAGGAAGTATTACAAAGGATGGATTCCCAACATCAGATACAATAAGAGTATTATTACAATTCCTGATGAGCAGTTTCGCAGCTGATTAAAAAAATCCACAGTGAAACTTTGGAAATAATTTATATTGTATAATTTATTGTAAAAGTTATATCCCTAAGATGTCCTTCGTGCTATTCTTTCTATAGCCTTTTCTATCAGAACTAGAGAGAACTGATTTAAGTCAGCTTTACAGATTCTTAAAACATTGAGGGATGGACTTCAAAAAATAATAAATATACTTAACATAGCTACTTTTACTGACTTTGAACAGCCACAAAGGCTAAGAAAACATTTATGATGTATCCAAGAAGTGGACATAAGAAAAGAAGAATTTTTTTCAGGAAACTAGCAGAAATTGTCTCCAAGAGTCATACAGTTGGAAAAAGACTGTGTTTCTTAACATTTAAGGTGGAGATGGGAGCAAATATGTCCACAGAAATTTTTTGGTATGGGAAGAGATTGTATAATAAGTAAATCAGTTTTCTAGCATACATTCATCAAGGAAATAAATGTCTGTAATACATGTTTTTGATGACTGAAAATAGTATTCATAATTCTGCCAAATAAGAAAGCAGGACATTTTATTTCTATGTATATTCAGTGGGAAAAATAGCATAAGTGCAAGATAATGACCAAAATATTATTGCTTCAGAGACGTTTGCTGAATCTGTGAAAAATATTCATAACACTTGCTAACTATTACCAATGTTTCTTTGTCTTATTTTATTTCAGTACAGATATTTATTGTGATGGTGCTCAGACTAGTACTAAACAAAGGCTAAAAGGTTGAAACAATGAGACAAACCTCAGAATATATCGTCTACTATGTCTCACACTGTTTGTTATATCTACCTGTTGTGGCTTCATTGTATATTTATATGCAAGTGATTTGGGACAGAGTTTTTTCGTTATGCCTGCATACAGTGCCTAGAACAATTAGACCCTGACTGGGGATTCTACATGCTACCATAAGGCATATAAATACCAATAATATCCTGAGCTGTTATTTCTTGAATAGTGGCTGGATTGCTGTATGCTTTAATGCTGGTGGTAGATTTCCTTCTCTAAGGAGGTGTTGGTGATCTCAATTAGATGTTGCCCCAGAGGCTCTCAGCTCTCTTTTACCAGTGGAAAGAGGCATGGATCAGAGCTGAAAGCAGTGGCTCAGTGTTCCTGTGGAGCTCTCAGGATTTTCTGTTGTGTGAATGGGATGGGCGTAGAGAGGGAAGGAATTGTGTTGTTGAGTTTATGACTGATGTATGATTCCTTGTGTCCCAAGAGGCCATCACAGATGCAGATGATTTACAGCTGGGATCTGCAGAAAATATAGTCCCTTTTTCTTAAATGTCAGGCTTGAGAGGAAGGCATGGATGAATAGTGCTTAGGAAGGGGTTGAATGGGATGAACTGGGAGGAAGAGTCTGTCGAAGGTGAGAGTGAGTGTGGGAGAGCGCAGGGAGGGAGAAAACTGGAAGGCAGAAAGGGTGAGGTTTTCAAAACTATTTAGATGCCTCAAAATGCAGATCAGCACCTAATGGGAAAATTAGGCATTTCTCTGAACCTTTAAAAGCCTGACAACATTTAAAAGTATGGCCCAAAATGTCTGTTTGAGCAGTCTTAGGAAAAATATCTGTTTTGGAATTCCAAACATTTTAGATCCACCCAGGACTGGATACTTTAATCCACTTCTGCTATTTATTGTTGATGTATTTCTCTGTAAATATTTGTCTAGTTTTTTTTTTTTTTTTTTTTTTTTTTTTGCTCTTGGTTTCAAAGTATCTCCTCTGGAATTAAAGCCTTGGTTCTAGGCTCATCAGTTTCAATTTTTGAAGCAGAAATTTTGTTCCTTAATAAAGAGAAATTGCAGTTACAGAAAACACTAGACATAAATAAACTGCAGTAATGAGATGTTTATTGAAATCTGGCATATATTGTGAGTGAATTAACTGATTGCCAACATGGAAATGATTATAGTATATTGTACATACATACAATATACATATAGACATATGCATACACACTCTCCTGTATGTGTACATTTACTTTTCATGTAAAGATACATAACTAATATAAAACAAAAAGAAAATGGACATTAGGACTGACTTCACAGTTCATCATTATCATCAGACTGTTTATGTATTTTTAAACTGTATAACATGGTCAGTATGTAATGATGCATCATTTTTACATTTGTTGAGTTATGCATGCATAAAATGTCATATATAAAATGTGGTGAAAGGATATCTCTGATTTTTATAGATTTGTAGGATTGGTCCCATACTTTGTTGTCTTCCATTTTCGTTCTCAGTTTCATACTTCATGAAGAAAGGTTTGTTTTGTTAGAATCTGATGTGATCTAATGCCCATTGTAACTTTTAGAATTTAAATACAAAGACTTGGCTCTCATATTGTTCATCCTTTAGGTTTGCACAGAGAATTACTTCCCAGGCATCTGGCTGACAAGTCTTGCCCACATGCTCACGGTCCAACTGATTGCTAGATTTGGTGTTGGGAAGGAATTTTGTCCTGGATCAGACTAGCAGAGATCCTGTTTCTCCCCCCCCCCCCCCCCATACTCTGGGGCAAAGGTCACTTGCTGGTTTAGCTTAGAGAAAATGGTGAATTCTATGTAGACTTGAAGTCTTTAAACCATGTTTTGAAGACTTCAGAAACTCAGAGGTTAGGAGCCTATTACAGGACTGAGAGGGTGAAGTTTTGTGGCTTGCAATATAGCAGATCTAGTGGTCAGATCAATGATCATGATGGTCCCTTCTGGCCTTGAAGTCTATGCATTTATGATTCTATCTTCGGAAAATAGAAAAGAAAACCTGGAAAGTTCACATTTTACATTTAAAAACCCTCATCTTTTGTGTGTGGGCATGATGGCAGATACAAACTGGAGAACAAGTGGTTAAGGAGCAGTTGTGGGTCCAGTCGGCTCTGTCTAGACATATTTGCAAAGTCTGCACAAGCTGGAGGCAGGTATTTTAAAAGGGGAGCCAAGTAGTTCAAAGGAGGGAAGCAAAAAGGAGCTTGTGGCTGCTCTGAGGAGAAAATATTGCACAGGATCTCATTGCTTGAGATCTGATAATGCAGGCTATGCAAGCCCACACAGGGGAGGCAGGTGACTGAGAATGGAGTTGTTTACTCTGGGAGGCTAAAAGAGAGAGAGAGAGATAGGAAGTGGTCCAAGGGAGCAATAGCTTATTGCCCCAAGGTTGTGGGTATAGTTGCCCACCACTGGGGTATGGACCAGAGCCTGATGGAGAGGGCAGGCCTGGGTCCCTCCCTCACTCCAAGAGAATGTTAGAAGAGTCTTCACCTAGGGTGAGAGGTCATTTTGAAAAGGCTTAGGCTGTTCAAGGGTCCCAGACCACCAAAGCTCTGTCTGAAAGGGAGGACTGGAACTTCCTGAGTTGAGGACAGGTAGATGACCTGCCATTCCCAGCCTAACCATTAGGCCACACTGTTGGTTGCTGTGTACCTTCTACAGTGGGAGAGGAAGAAAGGGGACTGTAAGAATATGTCTACATAGTAATGTATAGCTCGCAATAAGCTATGCAATTTGAGCTACGCAAATTGCATAGCTTATTTCACGATAGTGCCAAATTTTGAAATAGGCTATCTAAACAGCACTAATTTCGAAATAGAGTACTATTCCAGATGAGTCCCTTAATCCTCGTGCAACAAGGTTTATGGGATGTCAGAATAACAATAACAATATCAAATGTATTTTCAAAATAATGGACTTGCTGTTAAGATGTGCAGAAGGCTATTTCCGAAATAGCACGGTTGTGTAGATGTGCCCTAAGAGACTTTATCATCTATATCTGAAACATGACAAACCATGTTAGTGCAAAATGGGAAGATTAAAAACTTTGAAAAACTTTCTCTCTTGTCCTCTTTCTGATTCCAGTTTTGTTTTGTTGTCATTGTTCAGACCCCCTACAGAACTTAGATGTCTTCCACAAATTACACTATTGACATTCCAGTTTTCAGTAACCTAAGCTGCAAGTTTTGCCAAATGCTTTTCTTTTAATATATATCTGCCAAATAATCTTCATTTATGGCCGTACTAGTTTCTCCTAAGTAACAGCACACACAGTGGTAGCTGCACAGCAGCAGTGCATACTTGCCCCTTTTGATCATTCACTTACAGTTAAATGACTCCAGAGATTTTTGTCAGAGTCACTATCACTTATATTCACAATGTCTGCTGGGATGGTCCCCTCTTGCAGCCTCTGTGCGGCAGTGGTTTTCAATGAGACATAACAAGTACATGAGGCCAACCTGTCACTTACCTGTATGTGAGTGAACAGTGAAACAGTTAAATAAATTTGGATTTATTTATGGATGATGCCAACCTCGCTGGCTGAATGAGAGCTGGAATCAGTTCCCTCCTGAACAGGCAGTCAGCCAAGGGAACATTGCAGAACACCACACTGGGCCAGCACAGACCTAGGAGGGGCTTCTGGATGCCAGTCAGTATATTTGTTTATTACACTTGATAAATTATAAGAGCCCATCCAAATAGCTTTGGGATCTTCTTCCAGAATTAAACAACATTAATAAATTTTATGTAGACCAACCTAAACAGGAAGATTCAATTTATTTTTTAAATTTTGTTGGACCTGTGAGCTCTTGGCTACTACAGAGCTTCAGGGATTTGAAATGCTTTTAGATGCAATGTGGTGTCTACTGCAGAGGTTGGGTGTACAAACTCTGCATCTGTATATCTACAGTGCTTTCAAAACCCAAATTTTATGTAGCATTTTAGATGGACAGAAAGGCTATCAGTGGCCTAAACCCCTTCCTGCTCCTCTTTTTTTCCTCCCTAGTAATGATGGGAGACTGTGCTCCATTTGTGCTACGGTGTCCAACCAGTTTTGAAGCAGTTGCCACCATAGTGGCTACTGCTATCGCAAACAAGCCATACTCAACCGGCCAAATAGCCACAGGTGGCAAGTGTGTTGGACACCATGGCTCTAGGGTCTGTACTGGCTTCTGCTATAGAACCTAGTAGAGGTTTCTCAGAAATGACAGTTCCATCTGAAGGGTTGCGGCAGTTTCACAAGTTGTCCATACCTATTTTGATGGTCATGGCCAAGGCAGATTCGTCTAGCAGGAATCCAATAAAATCCCAACCACAATTTAAAGTTGCCTTCTGCTGCTGCAAGCACCACTCCTTCCTACTTTCCAGGAATCATTGATCCTCCCCTGAAGGATGTATTTCCCCAGGCACAAGCAACTCTCATGACTGATAGGGCTACAAATTAGGGAAAATCTACAGTGTAGACTCTAGACTCCACACTAAGAAAGTAGACTGAATTTATTGAGATTGACTTTTAGCATCCAATTTTATAAAGGAGAAGGCACATGTCCCACCTAATCATATTAGGTCAATGGAGTTCATCCCCATTACCATGGCTTTCATCAATGCTTACAGTGATGCATTATGGGTAGCCACCCCACAATTCCTGCTGCCCATTTGAATTCTGGGTTAGGCTCTCAATGACTGATGAGACAAAAACACTGTCACGTGATTCAGGATATATGTCAACTTCCCATGATGCACTTAACTCCTTCTTCCCTCCCTCCTTGAAAGCATCAGCAAACATTCATTTTGCACCCTTTTTCCCATCGTTATCTGTGAAGACACCATAGCATGGTAAACATTGACTCCAGTCAGCTGACCCAGTCAGCTGCCATGGCAAGCATTGGAAACATCTCCCATATTATCCTGCAATTTATCCAGAGCCTAGCCAGGAGCTGCCTGCATGAGAAAGAATGTGGGAACTCGTTAAGTGGAGCAATTGACATATGCTGGCAGTGGTCAAGCATATTGACACAGAAGATTGCCAATTCTAGTATGGGAAAAAAGCACAGATTGGTGGGAATGCAGCTATAGAAAAATTTTTGCATGCAGAACACAACTCTTTGATGGTACTTTATGAATTGTTTTCCTCTGCCCTGAAGCACTGCATACCAAAATGAGACTATCTCTAACAGTTGAGAAGTGAGTGGTGATAGCCTTTTGGAAGCTTGCAATGCCAGAAAGCTACTGGCCTCTGTCAGGAGTCAATTCAGAGTCTGTAAATTGACAGTGGGGGCTGCTGTGATCCAAGTAGCCAGAGCAATCAATACTCTTCTGCTAGGAAAGGTAGTGACTCTGGGAAATGTGCAGAACATAGTGGATGGTTCTGCCACAATGGGCTTCCCTAACTGAGGTGGGTTGGCAGACAGAACACATAGTTTTAGCACCAGATCACCTGGCCAAAGAATACATAAACCATAAGGAGTACTTCTCAGTGGTGTTACAAGCACTGGTGAATCTGAAAGGCTGTTTCACCGATATCAACTCTTTAAGGAAATCTGGTCTCTTCATGGCTTATTACAATCACCCTATGTAGCAATCAGAGCTGTGGGAATGATAGCCTTCTGCTCTGGAAGCCATCCCTTTGAGTTGGGGGAAAGACTTCCAGGGCCTTCTTCCCACTTTCTAGGATGTTTGGCGGAGAAGGATATGGATCTTGGTGAGGGGGCAGGTGGTTTATCAATGAGTGCGGGTGCCTCTGTGCTGTAACTGCTTTTCCAGCACCTCTACCAGGCAGCTCATCGGGTCAGTTTGTTCCCCTGTGAGCCTCAGCATCTTGTCCTGCGTGTTATGCTGATGTTCCTTGCATGCTTTCCAGTCCTTCTGCCTTGTGCAGATGATCTGTGCATTAACAGGAGTGTTGTGAGCAAGACACAAGAAGTCATTCTTCCGCTCTACTCTGTGCTGATCAGGCCTAAAGTGGAGTATTGTGTCCAATTCTGGGCACCACATTTCAAGAAAGATGTGGAGAAATTGGAGAAGGTCCAGAGAAGAGCAACAAGAATGATTAACTGTCTAGAGAATATGACCTATGTAGGAAGACTGCAAGAATTGGGCTTGTTTAGTTTGTAAAGGAGAAGACTGAGAGGGAACATGATAGCAGTTTTCAGGTATCTAAAAGGGTGTCACAAAGAGGAGGGAGAACAATTGTTTTCTATTCTGGGGAGCTCCTGTGTATAGGTGGACTGATTGCCACAGTATTCCAATTGTTCAGTGCAGATTAAGGATTAAACCCAATTACATTTAACCACTATAGCATGATTACAAATGTGCATTCATCAGGCCAAACAGAAAATGAAATTCAAAAGTTCCTGGGGCTTTTCGTGTGTACCTAGGAGTGCAGCAGAGTTGTAATACTGGCCAGAGCAGTCATGTTAGGGCATTGTGAGACACCTCCTGAAGACCAAGTAAGTTGACTTGAACAACTCTGTATCTACACTACCCCAAATTTGACCCAGAAAGTCAAATTTAGCATGTTAGCAAGGTGGAGTACAGCAGTCAATTTTTCAAGCCTTAAAGGTCGGCAGAAGGGGCTTGATAGCGTAGACACATTCATTATAAAATCGACCTAAAGTGGCTAACTTTGACCTAACCTCATAGTATAGATCAGGCCTTAAACACATTTCTCTTCATCACTAGTGGCAGTCAATCAAACCATTTATTCATGTATACACAGACAAGAACATTGCAACCAAAATTCTAAATTTCATAGATCTGTTTTGCCAGGCCCTGTTTGCATCTACTCAGTTCTCTGAACAGGAAAATATACATTAGGAAGATGAAGAGCCTTTCATGAATATGGGCTTTAATAGGAGCTATTATATTATATATTTTTTTTAAAAGTCATAGGAACAGCATTGCTGCCCCACAGATCTCCATCTAATCCTTGCATCCAATTAATCTTAATAACCTTCTAATGTCTTGTGTCCTGAATTGTGCTTTGAGGTTAAAAAGTAGGTCTCTTAAGTAAGTTCTCATCTACTTGTATGAGAGGCCTTTCTGGCCTGGGTCTTTAGATGTTACTCTGCTTGGATATGAAATTCTCTTCTTGAGTAACATCTTGCTCTGATACAGTTTTTGCTTTTAAAGCTGAACTCCAGTCTCATTTGTTTAATCTGGCATATTCTTAATTACACGAGTTATAAATTTTATTGTATTGTGAAGCCTTGAAATACATGGGATAAAATGCACAATACAAGTGTACTATGATTGATTGATGAGACTTTCTCACTCTCAGGAGTATTAGTAACAAGCATGAGGGAAGAAATAGGATGCCTGAGAAGAAACTCCAGATAACCAAGCACTTGATAATTGGTATAATTTCTATTCAGAGCTCTTCCTTCCCACTAGTGGCTTCAGATCTTGACCCTCCTGTTTCTTCATTTCTTTTGCTTCTCACCAAAGTAAATAATTTTCCTTCCAAACTGAATTTGTACTCATCTTCAGATCTTCATCTTTCATACTTCAACAAACCATGGTTTGGCATGGTAGATACTAGCGTAGGTTCATTTCTGGCCTACAGAATTTTAAGGGTCAGCCTAAAAAGCAGCAATTGAGTGAAATAGTTTTGAAATAGGTGTAATAGGAAAGGCTGCAACATCTGTTCAAACCTAAAACTGTTTGTCTGTTAGAGGATGAAAATTGAATCCCTGATGTTATTTACTATGGGTATGTTTACACTACAGTGCTATTTCGAATTAAGTTAATTCAAAATAGTTAATTTGAATTAAGCTAATTCGAAATAATGCATCTACACACAAAAACTATTTTGAAATAGCATTTTGCTTTTTCGAAATAGCACATCCACACTGAGTAGACCCTGAACCGAAGTAAAGCCTGGCCAGAACCAGTGCTGGCAGGGCATCAGATTGGGACTTAGTGTGTGCTGCTGCTGCCTGAGGCTAACTGAGCTCCATGCTTAAAGGGACCCTACCCTCATCCCGGACAGACAGTTCTCAGAGTTCCCCACTTGCTTGTCTACCTCAATGAGGGACAGCAAAGCAGTCCTGTCTTGGAGTGCCCTGAGTGCCCAAACTCGGGACACCACAGCACTCGGCCACATGGAGCCAGAGCTGCCCCATGGCACACGGGTGCATCTTGTGGGGTTGTTGCCATCAGCCTGGCTGCACTTGCTGCAGGCTGACATCCAGGGGGTCCATCGGAGAACTGTCAGGATCCAGGAGGCCCTGAAGGAGAGTGTCCACACTGAGGAGCCCTCAAAGCCTCCCCGGTCCTCTCCACCGGGGGCTCGTGCCCCATTCCTCCCTCACATCCTTCTACTTACCCCTCCCTAGCCCCCCTTCCTGATGTCAAATAAAAGACACGTATGTTCAAAAATAGAAACTGGGTTTATTGAACAAAACTGGGGGGGGGGGGGGATGAACCTCTGGGGAGACAGGGAAAAGGAGGTGGGAGAGGGGAAGAGAGAGGGTGGGAGAGGGGAGGGGGAAACCTGGGAGGAGGGAGCTAGAAGGGGGAAGCAAAAGGAAGAAACAGGAGGGGAAGCTCAGGGCTCAGGGTTGGGAGTCTCGCCAGACCAACTTGACTTTCATGGAAACCTGCTCCTGGGTTTGCATGTGGCCTGTGGTGGCCAGGCTAGCAGCTATCCTGCCCTAGATGGCTGCGTTCCTCCATCTAGTGCGGAGATCATGGATGTTGGGGACATACCCTCTAAACCTGAATAAGGTCCATGATCTCCACTCTGGACCAGGAAGGCGCCCGCCTTCTCCACCCCCTGTCAGGCTCCTGGGAGCTGGCAGACTGCTCATGGTGAGCGGTGGAGGACTGGCTACCAGTGGCTTGCTGGCTCATATTTTGGGGCCACTGGGTAAAGGGGCCCCAGTAGCCACTGCTGGCTCTGGGCTGGCAGGCTTGGAGCTGGCACAGGCACTGCGGCCAGGGTCTACCCCTTTAATGGCTCCAGGGCAGGGGAAGAGAAGAGTAAGTTTTCCTGGTTGTGTCCAGAGTGGCCACCAGGGCTCCCTGGGAAGGGCTGAAGGCCCCCTATTTCTAATTAAGTATCTACACAGCATTTAATTCGAAATAACTATTTTGTATTTGGCATTACTTCTCGTAGAATGAGGTTTACCAAATTCAAATTAAGGGCTCCGCTATTTCTAATTAAATTCAAAATAGTGGTTTGCATGTATAGACTCTATTAAAGTTAATTCGAAATAACAACTGTTATTTCGAATTAACTTTGCAGTGTAGACATGCCCTCAGAGAGCTGTAGAAATCACTAATTTTTTTTGGTTTTGTGCTCAAACTGAAAAACTGGGGGGGGGGAAAAATCATGTGGATTAACCTGAAAAAGAAAATTGTTCAGATTTTTCTAGCAAAATAAAAAGGTCTATTTTTTTGTTTTAGTTAAAAACAAACAAAAGAAATTTGATCCAAAACAAAACCTTTAGTTTTGAAGTTTTATTACATTGTTTAATTTTTTAAAATAAAATTAAAGTGAAAATTTTCAACAAAATATCCTTCCAAAACAAAAAGTCAAAACATTTCATTTTGAAAATGCCCAAACCAGCCATTTCAGGTTTTCTGGTTACATTTTGACTTGAACACTTGGATGGAAATAACCCAAATTCACAAATTGTATTGATCTACCTGAATTTTCATTTTTCAGAGAAAAACATTATTCATAAAAAAGTATCACTCAATTCTATTCACCAGCATTGTACGACATGTTTTCTGGTCTGTCTTATCAGAGTGTACTGCACTTCCATCTGAGGAAGTGGGTCTGGCCCACGAAAGCTCATCACCTAATAAACCATCTTGTTAGTCTTTAAAGTGCTACATAGTCCTGTTTTTTTGTTTCAGCTACACCAGACTAACACAGCTACATTTCTATCTCCATTCTTTAGTAATTCATGTTGTAATGAATATTATCTAAGTGAAACTGGAAACAGCAGCAGAATTTGTAACCTGCTAGAGTGTTAAGTGAGGACGTGCAATAGTTTCATTATTTGTAAGAAGGAGTCCATGAGATTTACAATGAAACATTGACTTCAGATGCACATGCCAATTCTGGTGAGTGTGCTAAAGAAGCAACTCTGCTGGTTTAGTCAGTGGAAGAAGCCTAGAAATGGTTGAAGAGGTATGACACGTTCTATTCTATAGAGGTCAATGTCAAAAAGGGCTTTTAAGGAATAATTCTAAGCAGCAAGTTCTCAGACATGTTCCAGTACTGCTCCTTATGCCTGGGTGTGGAGCATTTTTATAGATTGATGTCAGTGGGACTGAGTGCCTTGCCAGACCCCTGCAAGTCCCACCCCTGGCCATGCCTGGTGTGCCCTGCTCTGTGCCTCTGGTAGGGGTGAACCTAGAATGGAAGGGGCAGGACTAGGGGTAGGCAGTCTTTAGTGCCCTCCAGAGAGACTTGCACCTCCCCTAGCTAGCCCTCAGTTCTGCCGAGAACACGTGATAAGGCATCTTGGCAGTAATTTAAAAGGCCCGGGGCTCCAGCTATGCTGTTACTGCAAGAGTGCCACGGAGCACCTGGCCCTTTTGCATCACTGGGCTCTGGGACGGCTCCCCCCATTGTGTCTATGTTGGCTGGCCTGATTGGTATGTTTGCTCTGCTCCCTAGGAAAGAGCCCGTGATTTCCCTAATCACCACCCTCCCCAACTTTTATTGGTGGGTAGTTGAAATCTTTTGTACCATTTTGACTTATCTTTTGTTGTTTGTTTATTATTCCATTGTGAATGCCATTTTTAAACAGAATGTGGAATCTTGTTGCATGTCTAGGTGAGAGATTTTTCCATGTATATCTGGTGGACTAATACCTTTTTTATTTAACTCTCCCAGATTATCATGGCTATGCTGTTTTTTGTTGCATTGCGCAGTTATAATTGGCTAGCTCAGTCACACAACATTATTCGTGTTCTGTCATGGAATGCTTTCTGTGCCCTGATGGGGTCAGCCTTCTGGCCCTGCTTCCCAATGAGTCAGGACCACTCCAAACACGTCCAATACCCATGCTTTTTATTCCTGTGTCTGGTTCCTCCACTAAATTCCAAATATTTACAGATTCAGCCTAGCACAGGCCTCATTGGCAACCTTGCAGCAGGCTCCCAGCTTCTTCTGAGCCCGCTTTCCCCTCCTGGTCTCCAGTTTCCACCACCACTTCCTCCGGCTTTTAACTCCTAAGGAATTAATGAGGCTGACAGGTGTGGCCAGCTTCTAGGCCAGTCCAAGCTAATTGCCCAGCCCCAATCCATTCCCTTTGTTTGGGGCTGGAGCTGATTATGGTTTCCCCTAGAGCACTCTGCCACATGTTCCTCCGATTAAATGAGAATACAAGCACTTCCAGATGCAATTCCTAAATTCTACCTTGCATAAATGTGTGTGCAAGTAAACCAGCTCCATTGCATGTTAATGGTAAACAAACAAACCCTGACTGTCATGTCTGTAGCAGTGAGGCCACCACTTATGATTTCATCAAGAGTTTTGTGATATCTGATGTTTTTTCTTAGAGTTCCTAGAGTCATATGTATGAATAAGAATCTCAGCTTTCATTTTTTTAAAAAGGTAGTTTATATGGTTGCAAAAAAGCTAGGACATATAACCTGGAAGCACCTCTTAGATTCAGAAAATAGAAGGTAACTAAAACACTTAGTTGTTTTTGTAGTGACCTGATTTTTAAGTTAGTGTCATGATTTTAGAGGGTCTGACTCAAGGTTTTTGAACACTGAAGAGTAAGAATATTTCTGTAGCAAAGCCATTTAAAAATTCTGCTATATTTATTGCATTACTCTACAAAAAAGCCATTGGAGATGACTCATTATTTGGGTGAACAGAGAGTGGCTACCATCCTCCCCACTGGTGAACAAAATATAGCTGACTAACTAGTGGGAGCATAAAAAACACCTCTGGCTAATTTGCTAGCTTAGAAACAATGAGTGGTCCCATGGCACCTTAGAGACTAACCAAAATATATAGAATCATGAGATTTCATGGTTAAGGATCCACTTCATCAGATTAATTGAAGTGGAAATAACAAAACAAGATCTAGATATAGATCTAGATATATACAGTGCTTTTTTTTGGTGACAGTACGCACCTGTACAGCGTACCGTCACCTTTTATGGGAACACTCGCCACTTTCCTCTGGTACAGCCCCCAGCCAGCCCTGGGAGCACTCGCGCCGTACTGGATGAAAGTCCGCTCAGGACACACGGCAATTAAAGGGGCCACGACCACATTTCAGCCCCTACCTCCCAGGTCTCCCTGCTTATTTCCCGGCACTTTTTTTTTTCTCGACAAAACCATCTGGCAACCCTAGCACTGGCACTTTATTATTTTTTTTTTTACAAAAAAAAAAAAAAGCACTGGATATAGAAGAAGAAGCACCTCTTGAGACCCCTGTTAATAAGGCTAATTAAATGGTCTGGATGTGTCCCATACATGGCTTTTGATGTGGAAATGCAGATATTAATGACAGGAAAAATTGGCTTTATAATGTGCCAGCCAGTTAAATAAAGTCTTTGTTTAAGCTAGGGTAACAGTGTCAAATCAGTAGATAAATTCCAGTGCTGCAGATTCTCTCTGTAATTGGTGAAATTCCTTTGTAGAAGAATGGCTATTTTTAAATCCATGATTGAGTGACTAGGCAGATTAACATATTCCCCTACAGGTTTATGTGTGTTAGCATTTCTGTTGTCTGATTTGTGTCCATTTATCCTTTGTTATAGAAACTGTCTGGTTTGGCCAAGATACATGGCAGAGGGTCATTGCTCAAACTTGATGGCATATATCACATTAGAGGATGTGCAGTTGTATGAGCCCCAAATATTATGGCTTATGTGGTTAGGTCCTGTGATGGTGTCGCTTATATGGATGTGTGGACAGAGCTGGCAACAGAGTTTATTGCAGGGATTGGTTCTTGGGTAAGTGTGTCTGAGTTGTGATGTGTGGCAGCTAGAAAGAATTTGCTTCAGGTTGGGGGGTTGCCTGTAAGTGAGAATTGGCCTATTTCCCAAAGCCTGTGATTTTCCAGGACAGGTTGCATATTTCAGTGATGTCCTGGAGGGGTGTAAACTGAGGCCTGTAGATGATGACTAGTCGTGTTCTGTTATTTTCCTTGTTGGGCCTGTCTTGAAGTAGTAAATTTCTGGGTAATTTGTCTGGCTCTGTCAATCTGTTTCCTCCCTTTGTTGGGTGGGTATTTAAGTATTAAGAATGTCTCATAAAAATCTCATAGGTGTTTGTCTCTGTGAGACTGGAACAAATCCAGTTGTATTTTAGGGCTGGGCTATAGACTATCGATTGTGTGATGTGTCCTGGATGGAAGCTAGAGGCACGTAGGTATGAATAGCGATCAGTAGGTTTCTGCTATAGAGTGAGTAATATTAACACAAGTAGGTTCTTTGTCCAAACTCAACCTATGACAAATCATTTCATTTACATAAGATTCCAGAAGTCATGTCATGAATTTTATTGGGCTGTTTGTTTAAAAAATGTACATTGTAGCGCTATACATGAAAGCTTCTCCCTGTTATTTAAACATGCATATTCATATCTCACCATGTTATCTTTATCTCAAGGTGCTTTAGGGTGGAATGGGCTAATTAGTCTGTCCATACTAAATAAATATCTCTTGTTCTTAGCGTTTTGAGATGTTGTAGTCACTTTCAGAATGAACAGCCTGATATCTTTTTCAAATACACAATATGAAAATTGGAGAAAGGTGCATACGTGCAGTTTAATAATTTTAATCAATATTAAGGAAATGGCAAGGAATGGATCAGTTCCTGGATTGGTAAGTGCTCTCAAGTTGCATTAAAGCCAATAAAAGTTGAATATTCTCTGCTCACCATCTTGTAGGATCTAGGCCTCAGTGCACTGGAAAAACAGCATGTAGTTTAAAAGGGAGCATTTGTATTATCATGTAGACACATCACTCCTATTTGCTCTACAGTTCCACCAGTCTTTGCCTAAAAGACTCAAGGCACATATGCACCTATGCGAATTCATTAATATGAATTAATGGGACCTTTGCCAGAGATTTCAGGCACAGGATCAAGGCCATATTGGATGTGATCAGCAGAAGTTTAACAATGCATGTTCAGGTAGATTTGAGGGAGAATGCTTTTTACTGTTCACCAACTAACTAGCCCTTCCATTTTACTCTATTGTTGTTTTGATGGCTAGTATACTTGTTACTGCTACTGAAGGCCTGATCATGAAGCAACTATAATTTTTGTATTTTTGCTCATATCTTTGAGAAAAAAGAAAATAATTTACTGCAAATCAGAATGCAAAAAAATTTAAAAAATAATAAAAAAATCAGTTGCTAAACTTGTGTACAGTGAGATAAAAATCAGTATTTCATTACTTATTTATTTATTCATTTATTTAAAAATCTTTAACCAGAAAAATTCATTAAGATGCAATATTGCATGTACAATGATGGCCTAGGGACGGGAGATGGATTAAAAAATGTAAATACTATTGGATCTAATATGCGTACCATTAACACAAATATATTAATGTAAAAGTTTCTGACAGTACAAACTTAACTTTAACTCTTTAAATATATGTTTAAAATAGCATAGAATTGTGTGGTAGGCTTTCACAGATGATAAATGCAGTAAACAAGAGTGTCTCAAAAGAGACAAAATATCAGCAAATAATTGCCTAGCGGTACTTTATATCAATTAATTCATTTGTATTTAATTAA
Source organism: Pelodiscus sinensis (assembly GCF_049634645.1). Lineage (NCBI taxonomy): Eukaryota > Metazoa > Chordata > Testudines > Trionychidae > Pelodiscus > Pelodiscus sinensis. The sequence goes on from NC_134718.1 coordinate 50,195,448, forward strand.
AAGGATTCATAACAATTGGCTGCTATGTAAAAGCCCCTTAGCTCTGTGGTTTTCTCTTGAATTTTCCAAGTTTTCTTGCGCTGGATATTGTTAGTCTTTTCTGAATAATTCAAGCAGGATCTATTTTTTCCTAACAGAAAAGCTACTTTTATGTTATTAGCTGTTCTGTGGGGAAGTAACCCCAAGAGCAATCAACTCACATGCACTCAGCCATCAGCACTACATCTGTCCAAGAGTTACCATCAGCAGCCAGAACAGTTTACAACTCCCTACCACATCCTATTCTAGTGCCCTATATTTGTTTACTATTACCTAAATCCTAGGGATTTGGGGCCATTGGATGAAATTGTTTGGTCATTTTTGGGATTATGGAATAAAAGACATTGAGAATGGTTGATTTATCCCTATTTTGATAATTTACAAGCTTTATAACTCTCACATAGCTGATTATAGCTCTCTGCATGTCTAAACAAGTATTTAATAGCAGAACACAGTGATAAGTGCAGTTTTAAGAAGAGTGGCTTGGTGAGGAAAAGTTTATTGTCTGTGTGATGACCACCATCTACATGCTCAATTTACAAGTCAAACAATGTTTTTTATAACTGCAGTAACATTTCATGCCTAACAGTTAGAGTCAGATGCCTCGAAGTAGAACAGGGGTGGGCAATAAGACAGAGGCGGTTCTCCAGGGTTAGCCCCTAGCAGGCCACTGCCACTTTAGTCACCAATGCTGCTGCAGGTACAGGCACTTGCAGCTCTTGTTAGCTGTGGATCACCGTTCCCAGCCAATAGGAGCTCTGGGAAGTGGTGCAGGTATCTGCAGCCAACGAGCACAACAAGCACCCGTACCTGTGGAGGCACAAGTAAATACAGAAGTGGCCACCTTCCATGGGTTAACCCTGGCGAACCACATCCAGTCTGCAGGCCTGTTAGGGTACATCTAAACTACATGCCTCTGTCGGCAGAGGCATGTAGATTTGTTTTTTTGGCAAAGGCAAATGAAGCCGTGATTTAAATGATCGTGGCTTCATTTACATTTATATGGCTGCCGCACTGAGCCAACAAACAGCTGATCAGCTGTTTGTCGGCTCGCACGCTAGTCTGGACGTTCCCCCTGTCGACATCAAAGCCCTTTGTCGGCAGACCCGGTAAACCTCATTCCACGAGGAATAACGGGGCTGCCGACAAAGGGTTTTGATGTTGGCAGGGGAGCGTCCAGACTAGTGCGCGAGCCGACAAACAGCTGATTAGCTGTTTGTCGGCTCAGCGCGGCAGCCATGTAAATGTAAATGAAGCCGCGATCATTTAAATCGCGGCTTCATTTGCCTGTGCCTATGTGTCTAATCTACATGCCTCTGCCGACAGAGGCATGTAGTCTAGACACAGCCTTATTGTCCACCCCAGAACTATAGCCATGGTCAAAGCCGGGGTCAGAGTCAGGCACCACATCAAACATCAGAGCAAGGGTCAGAATCATGTGTTATGCCAAAGATCAGAGCTGGAGACAGAGCTACAAGTCAAGCCAGAATCAGTGTCAGTAGCAGGGCATAGGAGCTGGGATGTGGAGTTAGGCAGGAAAGCAGGAACCTGGAATAGACTGGAGTCTGGGTCAAGGACAGGAAATAGAAACAGACTGGGAGGCAGATACCAGGAACAGGCAGAAGAGCAGGGCTTGGGAGGCAGACAAGTAGGCAGAGCCTGTAATAACTGCCAGCCAGGGATTCACTGAACTGTTTAGACCAGTGGTTCTCAACCAGGGGTAGGTCTACCCTTAGAGGTATGTAGAGGTTTTCCAGGGGATATATCAATTCATCTAGATATTGGCTAGTTTTACAACAAGGCTGCATAAAGAGCACTAGCAAAGTCAGCACAAACTAAAATTTCATACAGACAATTATTTGTTTATGCTGCTTCTACTATATACTGAAATTTAAGTACAATATTTATGTTTCAATTGATTTATTTTATAATTATATGGTAAAAATGCAAACATGCATTTTTGATGTGACACATCTGTATGTCTGATTTTGTAAGGAAGTAATTTTAAGTGACATGAAACTTGGGGGGTAAAAGTAACATTCCTGAAAGGGGCACAGTAGTTTGGAAAGGTTGAAACCCAGAGCAAAAGTGGGAGATACGTCTGAGACACCCTTCCTCTTTCTTCCTATTGCTTGCATAAATGATTATCAATACAGATTGATGGATAAAGATCTAAGAAGTCATCCAGGTTCGTTGGCGGCTTGACTTGGATGAGTTCATCCTTAACCTCCTACAAACCTCTTCAAAAGTGACATAACTGGACTGGCTCACTCCAGTCTGTGTCAGACACAAGATAGTGGAAGTAAACTGCATAGGATGCCTGCTATGTCCCACACCTGTTGGAGCTTCCACAGGACAGCTTTAGCAGAGTAGGTAAGGTTGCTGAAGATGGGTGATATTGCCCTCTGGAAGACATTTGGACAGAACTAGATTGTTGTGTTCCAACAGAGGTGAGACCTGATTCAACGCTTTTCCTGTCAGAAGGCCTACCTTGGTCTGGCCAGAAGCATACACAGGCCTGTCTATGGGGGAACAAATGGAACGGAAGAAAGGGGGCAACTGCCCCAGGGCCCAGTGATACAAAAAGGCCCCGAGCTCTTGGCAGTGGCTGGAGCTCTGGACCCTTTAAATTGCTGCTGAAGTGCTGTGGGACACACTTCAGGCAGCACTGAGGGCTGTCTGGGGGAGGTGCAGCACTCTCTAGCTAGCGCTGAGGGCTGCCTACCACAGCCCTACCCCTTCTGGCAGTGTAAAGAAGGCTTTTCCCCTAACTCACCCAAGGGTCTGGTGAGGTTGTCAGCCCCACTGAGCATACATCTGTGGCTGAAACAAGAACAAGAGGATTCATGAAGACTCAGATTTTAGTCTATCAAAATGCTCAGGAGAAGGGCTAGCAGATCCCTGCTCAGGTGGAACCTGAAGCACAATGTTTTCTGAGTGGAGTGGATGGCCTTGCTTTTGCAATGCCTGATTCTCACTGGCCTACTGTGTATTCTGCATTTCCTATGCTAAGCTGTCTGCCCGGAGACTGGCCAGCTGCTCGTGCAGTGCCCCTTCTGGTGTAGGGAACTCTGCTGGATTTATTCCTCACTGGGCCACATTGGAGAAGAGTCAGGAGCCTGGAACTGGTGCTAGGAGAAGAGCCTGTGACAGAGTAAGGTGCCAGGCCAAAGGTCCTAGCCAGTCGGGAGTTACACAGTCAGGAGTTACACCGGGGTCAAAGCCAGAGTCAGTGATAGAACAGAGGAGCAGAGAGCTGGAGAGAGGCAGGAAAGCAAGAACTGGGAACAGAAGGGATCTGTGATAATGAGGAAAAGGGGGGAGCAAGGATTCAAGAGTCAGAAAAGTAGGCAGTATCCATAATAATAGCCAGCTAAGTTGCTAAAAGATTGTCCTGTGCCTCTTTCTGATTTAAGGAGAGCATCCCAGCAGGTGTGACTCTGACTGTACATGGAGACATCTTATAGGACAGAACCATATTGTGCATTTCTACAGTAACCGACTATTTAAACTAAACTATTCTTGTCATACTAAATTAAATTACATCTAGTGTGGCGTTATCCATGATTGTTCTTACTGTTTGTTCACTTACTAGCTAATTTGAAAAATCTGATAATCTGAAATGGCTCTCCCAGTGCAAATTAACAAAGTTCTATGCTGAACAAAATCTATGTAATTAAAATGGCAACTTTCAACACATGCTGTAGTAACTATAATATCCCTAAGGCACATGTGTTTCTTACTTCATAGGAGGAATAAGCATCATTACAAGGAACGGGGGGAAATTTTAAAAGACTCAGACTAAAAATTTTGATTTTTTTCCTTAGACATATGTAAGCAGTTCCTGTACTGACAAATGTAAAAATGAAGCACAAAGTGGTGTGAGGAAAACTCACCACAAAAAAATTGCTGAAGTTGGGTTGTTATAGAGTCAACTAATTTAAAACATTATGACATTCACTTGTCTTTGGTTTGCAATGTCTCTGCAAATGTGTTGTAGTGTCAGTGTTGTGCACAGAGTGTTTTGGCCTGATTCTGCTATTTCCCCTGTGTAAATCAGATGCAACTCTTGCAAAGACCATGGAGTCTCAAAGACCATGGAGTCCTCAGTGGGGACGAGAATCTTTGAGTCTGTGTGAAAATGCTCCTTGTAGTATGAGTGGAACCAGAGAAAGAAGAATAGGTTGCAGGGGTATCACCGTGGCTCAGGAATAGAAGACTAGTTCCAAGCTGCTTGTTCATGAATCTTTAGATCAGGACTCTGATGAGGGGGGAGTTTCAACAGGGGCAGCCAGAGCCCCTGGTGGCGTGTGCCCGGTGACCTGGGTGGTGCTGCAAGGTAGGCTGGGGGTGGCTAGTCCCCAGCCTCACCCTGAGGCCCTCCTGGCTGGCTTCCCCAAGAAGCTGGTGAAGTCTCTCGTCAGTCCTGCTCTAGACATAGCTCTGAGTCTATATCTACATTGCAAGCTAGCAGTGTCATTGCCTTCCCCAGGTTCACAATTGAGAAAGAGAAATGGCTGCAGCAGATGCTTTTCTGAGGGGGGGGAGGGGCATGGGGCAAGCAGGGAGTCTGCCTAAGGCTCCCTGCTGCATCTGCGAGCCAGATCCAGTGGCTTGATGGGCCGAATCTGGCCATATTTTGTCTAGCCATGGGTTGGACCTTAGGAAAAACTTTCTAGCTGTCATGGTAGTTAAGTACTGGAATAAATTGCCTAGGGAGATTGTAGAATCTCCATCATTGGAGATTTTTAAGAGCAGGTTAGACACACACCTGTCAGGGATGGTTTAGATAATACTTAGTCCTGCCATGAATGCAGGAGACTGGATTGGATGACCTCTTGAGGTCCCTTTCAGTCCTACTATTGTATGATTCTATGATTCATTTGTGACTGTAGTAGGCTAATTCTGGGAAGTATCTCACTGTACACCTCTGGAGAATTCTACTTGCACACTCACTACAAATGCTGGTACTCCAGAACAGTGGAATTCTTGTTCTACACTCTCATTCTGCCTTCTAAAGCATGCAGATATATGCAGGGAATGTTTCTACAACAAAGTGTCCTGTGGGGTTGTACATAGTATTAATCAAGCATTGGGACTGGTTAGAATGAATTAAAAAGAAAAGAAGAGAAAACTCTTATGATCCATCCACATATAATATTAACATTTAAAATAATTCTACAGACTGTTGCATCATGATTAACATTAGTCTTCATAATTGTCATCTTGAAAATATCATAATAAACACATAAGCCAAATGAAACTTGATGCAGCTTCACTAAGATTGCTTTGGGTCATTGTTTTATACTGACTATTTAGTAATTTCCATAAAGCTGTTCTGGGAAAATAACTCAGTAATAACTACTTTTTTATTTACATTTTGTTGGTGAAACATTTATTAAACTGTGCTAGTTCTAGTTAACTATTGTACCATTGTCACAACTGTTTAAAGGACTTCAGCTAGAGACAAAGTATTCTCCATCTCTCTCACCTTTTATCTTCAGCACATTTGGTTCTGCCACACTAGTTTACATGAAATAATCTTTCATGAGCACTGACTTTTTTGATACTTAAGTGGATCAGCATCTTAATTGCTGTGAGTGTGAATCATCTAAAGCTGATGCATAATTTCTAAGACATATATAGGAAAAATCTACAGTAGACAATCACTCTAAATTACAAAAATGTAGAAATCAGTAAATCACATGAAACTTCCTGCTACTTCATTTTAAGTTGTTTTAAGAGTAATTGCTTGTCATCATAACACTTTTAATCTTTCATTTAACTGAAAAGTTGTATTAAATTCTTATGAGACAACAACCTAATGCTGCAGAAGGTTTTATGTTTTGATTGATTAACAACAGGCTTTGATATGTATGACACTTGTGTTACTTATACTGCACACACTACATGTTATTGTTCTAGATTTTTTTCCATGGGTCGGATGGTATTACAAAACTATTTTTTCCTGCACAATGACATTTATTGTATCTAGTAGCCTCATCTTAAATGCTGCGAATCATCTGAAGCTGGTTCATAATCTTTGTAATATATTTATAGCAGACCATTGCTCTACAGTATTCTAAATTTCCTGCTTATGATGCAATGGCAAAAGTCATTAAACATTAGCAGTAATAGTATTTTCACTGTAATAAAGTGTTAATTACTTCCACATGTTAATAGAGTTGGTGGGGGGAGAGAGATTTTGCTATTGTTACTGTGCCTAAAATAATTTCCATGTGATAATTTTCCAGGATATCAAAAACTGAATAATTATGCACTAATTAAGAAAGTAGAGCCTGCTCTGGAGTTAAGACTGCATTAATTTTAATGTTTTTACAGTCCTTTAATTGGGGAAAGGGCTGTAAATTGAGAGCTGACGCATTCTCCTACCATAAGCAGGCCTGCCGTTGCAATCTGCCTCCTATATACTGCAACCCAAGGTCAACACAAGTTTGCAAAATCCCTCTGCTCTTCATACGAAATGTATTGGTGGTGAAGCGTGCATCTATCACTCTGACAAGCATTTAACTCTCCAAGAGCACATGCTCTCACTTCTTAAATTATTAATTGCATTAAATACATTTTCATATCGTGGACTGTTTGCTATGTTTGCTACAAACTGTTCCCTGGTAGGGAGAAGTGGTCCTCCCACAGTATGACATGGCTTGCCGTCTGCTGTTTCAATACCAAATGCTATGTTTGGAGAGCTTATTTTTGAAGGGTTTGCAAATGAAATAAGCTACAAAACTAAGATCACTGGAAAAAGAAAGTATTTTTGTAACATTGGGAAGCTGTCTATGTCCCCCTTCCTTTTTTTCTAAACCAATATGTATATAAGTGCCAGCTTTTTTTGATTTGCTTGTATCTTCAGACTTATCAATCTGTGCAATTTTTCTGGGAGGGGGGATGTCTATCTGTCATGCTATTTTCACACACAATGGCATCATCATCCACCTCCTTATTATCATCTCTGGGACATGCCATTCCAAAAAGGTTTTAGGGTTACAACTAAAAGAAAAATCTGGCAATCTCCCTCTATCCCTCTGGCATTTGAACACATTATGCAAAATACAGCCTTTATATTCACCAAGATCAGGTCCTTAGCCTATAACATGCTTATTTTAGCAACACATGCTAGTGCTGGGGAAGTTCTGATTCTGCCAGGATTTCCATGATAAGCCTGGTTTTGATGTCTTAGCTAGGCCAAATGGATTCTCACGCTGCGGATACAGTATTCAGACCCAGGTGGAGGCAAGTGGAGGAGAGGAAGCAGCTCACATTACTCAGTGATTCTTTATTCAAAGAATGCCATTGACTGGATCCTGAGAGAGTCATGCTCAGATCAGATCTGCTAAATGTGGGTTCAAGCTGTGAAGGAATTTCAGTATTAGGAAAATCAAAATGGCCAATCAGATATACAAGCAGAATTCAATCTAGATGGTTCTGACATGTGCCTCGAGCACTGCTTCTTTGAAGGAAATAAAATGTGCCCTGGAAGGAAATAACTTTATTTCACAGGACCAAATATTGATTGGAAGATATTTTGGTGGTCCGGGACTTGGAAAGAGGCATCATGCTCAACCTCTGGAATATGATGCATTTCACATCTCTTTAAAACAACCTGCAGAGTCATAGACTTTGGTTAGTGGTCATGTGTTCAAGAAGAAAGTTGCAGGAAATGCATTTGCAACATATAAACCATTGGATAGCAAGGCTGGTGAAGCAAGTTGAAAAGGGACAACTACTAGAAGACCTTTAACAACACAACATAACAAACATTTCAGTAAATGTTGGCACTGAGATTTCAGATATTTTTGAGGATTTTCTGCTCTGAGATTTGAGATTCAAATGTACAGCGAATTTGCTTTCTGTTCAGTCTGCTTATTTCAGTCTGGCCCTTATAGAAAGTACTGTAGAAAACGATAACCTTTCTACAGAATTTTTAAATATATCCTATTGATTCAATTTGGTGTAGAATGGGTGTATAAAGTTATCATTTTCAAAAAGATTTTTAGAGTACCTTTATAGGATTCTATTACATTTTTGTAGAACCCTTCTATACAATTCTTATCACGTACTGTAGGATGTTTCCATTAAAGGAGACATCTATGTTGTCAGTACTGTCGTGCATGCTCCACTTCCACTAGAGATTTCCTATATATCCCACTGGAAGCTTGGGCAAACTCCAACTCTGAACTAACTATGGCTTTTTTTTAATTACCTTGACATTTTAGCTTGCATGCATCACTGCATACCTGTATTTTAACAATATTACTATAGTTGAAATTAACATGCTGCATCATTTCAAGAATCCACTCATTATCTATATAATATATATATCATCAGTTGTCTCTTCAGTAAAATGTCAACAATTAAGGCCAATATGGTGCCATGCCTTCAAAGGTGTTTCAGTACAGGAAATCCCAAGCACTTTAAGTCATATTTCAAAGATGGTTTTAAGATTAGTCTTAAGTGCATCAGTACATGTTGACATACTTCACTCTGAAGCAATATGAAGCACACTGGCAAAGGCTGAAATCAAACTACTTCAGAGACTCTTTTGATTTCTAAGAATGAAGAAATTAAATTAAAACTCCATCAGATGTTGCTTTAAACTGATTAGCACATGGAATTCAAATGTAAAGTTTAATTTTGTCCCTCATCCTGTTGTGTGTCAGTACTGGAGTGGGGTCTCCAATCTTTGTGTGGTGTGTTTTACACATTGCTTATTGTACAATTGGATACAGTACTGTGGGAAAAGTTAAGGATAAAATGAGAGCCTGACTCCTTGATTTGGTTGTGTTTTAGGTGTAAATTAGATTCCCAATATGATTTTAATGTACTGAGGGTAGGGTACATACATTTGTGCAAGTATAGGGTTTCTGGATTTTAACTGCTGTTGAGTTACTGTTTCTTTATGAGATATTCATTTCTTTTGCCTCTCTCTTTAACAAGTATTGCTTTCACTGTGCTTGTTTCAACAGTTAAAATGGTAGAAGTCGTATTTCTCCAAGAGAGGAGCTTGTTCTTTATTTTTGTCCTGTACAACATCTATGCAGTGATCAGCATCCTGCTGTTTAGGAGAAAAAAGAGAGTAGAAAAGTTACCAGAGACAAATTATGTAAAAGCTAGCAGAGACATATTTCACCCAACAGTTTTTTTTCATCTGTTCCAGTTTCTCTATTACCATTGCATTAATTAGAAATTTAGGTAAATGACATAAGTGCCCTAATTTTTTATTTCTGCCAGGAGAACAATTAGGCCATTAGAAGTAACAAATGGTCTGGACGCATGTTGCCTGTTGAAAATTTCAAGCTGCATTATTTCTGACAAGAAAAAAACAAATAATAGTTGTTTTGGCCAATTTTTACCATAAGCGATGTCAGCTTTAGCAGATGCAGCATACCACTGGCTTTTTTTCCCTATTGTCATGCCTCATTAAAGTATGCTGACTCTTGTGGATTCCCATTTCCTTTAGGTAAATAGTTATTTACATGAACGGCGATATTTTTCTTGGGTGACAATTTCTAATTGTTCAGGCAACCAAGGGTGATATATTAACCACTCAGAATAAAGCTTCACCTACGAAATAAATTACTTTAAATTAACTATCCTTTCAAAAGAAAGGCAAAATTTCAAAATGGACAAATTAGACCCCTCTTAGTCACATATGGTAAGTGTTTTAAGCATTTTCCCACTGGTAGTTACTCCAGAGAACAATTCTTCATGATGGAGTGAAAGACGTCTTTGCTCATTTGGGGGTCCTTTTAATGCCAGTGTTTGCCAACATTGTACTCAGAAGGGCTAATTCTGTGGCCAAGCACTGTGCATTCTGCTCATTCTTTGGAGCTTCAGCAACATCAGACCCTTTTGCTTTCATTTTAACCCTTTCTTTGCAGTTGATATTGAAATGCCATAGCTAGAAAAGTGCAGTGCTTCAAACAAAGACTCTTCTTTACAAATGGTTAAAGTGAAAACTATAAACCTTTACAGCTCATCAAAATATTGTAATAACTTTTTGAAACAGTAAGTGTCAATACATCAGAGCACTGCAAACATAAAGATAATTATAGCCAGCTAAATAGGTAGGGTTTTGTGTCTTCAGTTCATATTTCAAAGCATATAGCTAAAGTGAATGGGTGTGATTCTGCTTTCAGTTACCTATGTAAATCAGGAGTAAGTCCATTATAATCAATGGCATTACACCTGTGTAAAATTGGCTTACTTGAGAGGAGACTCTGGGTAAGTCTACACAGCAAAAAACAAACAAAACACCCCAAGCAAACAAAAAACCACAGCAGCAGAAGTCTTAGAGACTAGGTCAACTGACTCAGGCTCGTGGGGCTTGTGATATGGGACTGAAAATACCAGTGTAGCCATTTTATCTCAGGCTGGTGCTTGTGCTCTGAGACCAGATGAGTGGGAAGGGTCTTCTTTCCAGACTCCAGCCTGATCCAGAACCTCTACAGCAGGGGTGGGGAACCTATAGCCCAGTGGCTGGATCCGGCCCCCAGCTTGCCTGGATCTGGCCCCCAAGGCTTGTGGCTCCCCCTTCAGCATTAGGAGCCAGCACTGGCACTCCAGGGCTGCGGCCTCCTCCTGTCCAGACCCCATACCCCCATCTGCTCCTGTACCCTTCCTCATGTGCAGACTCCACAAACCCCTCCAGCAGCCCCTTCCCACACACTGAATGCCTCATTTTTAGCCCCTCTCCTGAGCATAGGGGGGGCCATGAAATCTACTAGCCTGGGCCCCCAAGGCTTTGGTGTGTGAGGGAAATGTGGGGAATGTCTTTCTGCTTCTCAGTGAGGGTATTCTGGTTGTGTGGCCTCCAAAAGATTTCTCAGTGGTCAGCAACCTCCTCCCCAAGACACATTCCCTTCCCCAGCTCACAGCACTATTTTAGCCTCACGTCACTAGACCAAGTCAGTTGTCACAGGCACGAGACTCTCCTCTTTCTTTGCTGTGTAAATGTAACCCACAAATCTGCTGCATGTGGTTTATACTGTGCCATTTAGTGGCACCAAGACCACTTACAGAGAGAATAAAGAGCCTGTGGCCCTGGTGCAAGGTGTGGAGGACTGTTGGCAAGGGCACGGCCTTGAGCAGAAGGGGCAGGACCAGGGGGCTACCAGCCCACAGGGCCACCTGGACCACAATGCCACCCTACCGCAGCCGTAAGAGTCCTGTGGAGCGTGGTGCCATGGTGCATGTGCCACTGCATTCCAGCACCAAATCAAAAGGTCCTGGGGCTCCAGGTACCACTGGTACTACTGTGACAGTGGCAGTGGCTGGAACCCCAGGCCCCTTAGAATCACCAGGCCCTAGGGCAATTTCCCCCCTTTGTCCCCTTTCTGGGCAGGCCTGCTAATGCACTAAGATCCAGAGGTCCCTCATTTGAAGATGACTGGGGTTTGCTGGCCTTACAGACGTACCCTCAGATCCAACATATTGTAAATATGGATATGTGGTAAAATTTTCAAAAGCACCTACCTCCCCATTTTCGAAAGTAAAAGCAAGATTTTTATTTTATTGTATTTAAGAACCTAAAGATACAGAGAAGCTCCTGGAGGGATTTTCAAAAGCTCCTAAGTGCCTCACTTCCAGTGGCATTGTTTTTGAAAATGGGACTTAGGACTCTTAACTCAGGCACTTTTGAAACTATTAATCATCTTACTCATTTCCTCCTGAATTAATTGTGCAGGGCATTATTATAAGATGCAAACATAAACATGTTTTTCCAATTTAAGTCATGGTTTGCCCACAGTTCAATATCTACATTTTGGATTTAAAAACTAAGGAAGCATCCAATCTGTTTAAATTATGCTCAGTTTGTTTTTATAGTTTCCCATGACTTTTTTAGTCCACTGTAGTTTCCCTTTTCCCACACTTTGAATGTCAGTATGTCAATACATTGGAATGTATTAGACTAGTTAACATAATTTGACTATACTTTTGAAATGGATTGTGCTACATAAGGTTAAGATGTAGTACAGCCATTTTAAAAATACCAATTTAGATTAGGCTTTTTGTTCTGTTTGTATGAGAACAATTTAATTAACATTTCTTTGGTGCTAATATTTACTGTACAAGACTAATGCAAATAGAATGATCAGTGAAATAGGTGTAGCTTTAAACACATCTTACTTTCTGTTTAATTATGTTGATTAGGTTTAAACTCCAATTTAGCATCACCTTGCTTGTCTTAATATGATGTTGATGAAACCATGTGGAGATCTGACCTTAATATAATAGTGGCAAACCTCATTTGGTTACCTTTAGCTAATTAAAACATACACAGTACCATTATATCATTATTCATTTTGTTCTCTGTTTTCATTGTATCATGATATTATGCACCAAGCAAACTTTATTGTGAGTTTGATGTCTCTTGTTTCACAATAAAACCTCATGCAATCCTTTGTAATTAGGAGCGGCATTTATTTCACTGGGCTGTTGTTATAACAGTGATTATTATGACAATCAGTGTAAGAGTGTGTTTATATGATGTAGTGCTAAGTTGCCTATGGTATTGTGTATGAAAAACTAGAGGCTGTCACATAAACAGGTATCAGCCAATCATTGCAGTAACTGAATAGAAGATGTGTGCCTAAAGCACATTGTGTAGTTTCTTAGGATTTCTTGACAATGGTCATCAATAATTTGTGTGTTTTATCTTCATATACTGCGGAGTGGGACCCTGCATACAAAGGTAGGGCTAACTCTGAATAGCTGAAGGCATTGGGTTGGCTCAGGTGACTGGTGTTGGGAATGAAACAGTTCACCTTTCAAATCAGGGCTAGGTCCATAATGATTCAGAGCCACTGCTGTAATATTTTGTCCCTTGTTTACAGCAAATGATGATATATTCCACCTGCTTATAAAACTACTTTAGTCTAGCTGCAGAAATAAAACTACTGGCTACCATATCCAGTGGGGACTGACTTCTGCTCTAGCTGGCAACATGTGAGACTTTGGGCTTCTCCTTTTGGACTAGTGTTGTCGCAGTCCTTCTTGTTGATTAGAAGTAACAGTTTATTAGACAACAAAACAAATAAAAACTGACCAAAGAGGAAAAATAAGCTACAGTGTGTAACCAGGCTGCATTTGTCATAACAGCCATAAAGCAAAACCCAGTCAGGTAGTAGCGCACTCTCCTAATGTGGCTACGGCTAAGGGCTTCATTTTAAATGCATTTAGGTACCTGAGATACACATACGCCAAGTGTTATTTTCAAAAGTGTCTAGGCACCTAACTCCCATTGATTCCTATAGCTGTCAGGCATGTAGGTACATTAGAAAATCCCATTTTAAGTACCTATCTGCATCTTTAGTTGCCTAAATACTTTAACAAATCTGGTCTAACACCTTTAAGCGCCAGTGACCCCTTTGTTGTCTCTTACCACACTTCTTTCTCCCACCAGCCCATTGCTGAAACGATAAGCAAAAACCAAAGCAAACAACTAGCTCTTGATGCAACAGAACTAATGCTGTTAAGTGGAACTCTTCCTCTAAAATCCCTCACTGGGCGAATTGGGGTGACGAATGGGAGGAAAATCAAATCATTTGTCCTTTTATTCTCTCAAGTGGGAGCAGTTTGTGGATTTAGAGCAAATAGGCTGGCAGGATGGAGGCATTTTAAAGCTTTTCTATTGTGTCACAAATTCAAATCAAGCCTTGCCGGGACATCACTGATATACAAATCAGGCCTTTGTAAAATTTCTGGTTCAGGCCATGTTTAAAATTAGTTTTCTCTCATCAGATTCACGCAGGACTGTGTGTGGTGTGTGAGTGCATGACCCAGTGGGGAAGGGTGTAGCCAGATCATCATTTGACATTTTAACATGGCTGTGGCTAGGAATTTAGTTCAGTATGAGCAGTAACAGTGCAATGACATACTTTTAAAAATCTTGCCCAACTTGTAGTGCCAAGACTCTGGGGTTTGGGGGATCACTTATTGGGGTACTTGAAGCATTATGGCCCAATTTCTAAAGGTATCTAGGTATTACACTGTTCAGCAATTAAAAGAGCTTTAGACAGCTAAGCACCATTTTACAAAGAATTTTGTATGTAGGATTTGAAGTCCTGTTATACTGCAATTTTTCACACATCTCCAGGTGTGTACATACCAAAACTGAAGACACCTTAGAAATGCATGCATTGAATACATAGCTCTCCAGTTTTGTCACCAGTCTGCATTAATTAAACTCACCATTAAAGAAGACTCAGAGATTGTGACTTGGCATTTATGCACACTCCTCAGCAGGGTACAGTGGGTTTGCTGTAATAGTTTTGTGTCAGGGATGTAACAGAGGCCCAAGGAACAGCACAGACTACACTGTTGTATTGCTGATAGGAGGAGAACTGAACTTTTGCAACTGTGGCTGCTGTTAGAGAGTTCTATAATTTACTGTGTAGGTCTTATTTTATACGACACCATTATTTTCTTCCAGCACTAACACATTACGTTTGTGTGATGCTGCTTATTTGGCATGCACCCTGTACGTGTGGTGAGGAAACTTCTGCTGCCAGTCAAGTTTTCTCACTTAATTTATATGCCTTAGTTTACGTAACCATCTTATCTTTGCATGATGCTACTTCTTTTATTTACATTACTGTATGACACATAAACTGTACATATAAGGAAGAGGATTTCTGACGTTGTTAGTAGCTTTTTTAGTTTAATTCGTGGGCCTTAGATTGGAAGCCAATGAGAGTTAGTTGCCTATGCACTTTTGAAAATAAATTTTGAAAAACTGACATATTTATAGGTGTCCATATTGCGTTAAGAACCTCACTATGTGTGTCCTCTTCAAACCCATTTAGAAAGTTATTGGTAGAATAGGTAACTGAACCGGAATCTCCCAAGTCCTAGTTAGTGTTCTAACCACACGACAGTCCCTCCTCTAACCTGTTCTTGCCTGCAGGACAACATTAACCCTAAAGTTGTAGTGGTCTAGAAGGTTCTCTTGCAAAACATGGGTAGTAGAGCTCTTCCTGAATCACAGCCTAGGTATGATGCAGAATGTGATCCTACTCATGACCAGGTTTTGAGTATTTGCTTGGCCTGGCCTATAGTCCCAGTATACACAGTGTAAACTTCAAGGTAGTTTACTCTTCTCCCTCCTTCCCCCAACCAGAATTTTTATTTATGAACAGAATTTTCCTTTACAAAAATAAGCCATTCTTGATTAAATTGCAAATATTGCTATTGTTTTGTCAATCTCAAATTCAAGTAATGGCAGAACAAATAAAGAAATTGGTGAGATTATTGATATTTAAAATGTTAATTTCAAGAACACTGAGTTCATAGTTACCCTATAGGATATGACAAATAAAATGACCCAAGCCTTTTTCTTCTTGAACGTTAGGTCCACTTTGGAAAACCATCCCAGAATTTGTCAGTCAGAGTTTTGAAGAAGCTAGTTGACCAATTTTCCCATACTATGCTGTACACAGGATGAAAAGTAGTGTCCCACTTGCACAAATGGCAAATTATTATTGTTAAAAGAAATCCACATACATTTTTTTCATCTTTTCCCCCAAGGCAACAGAGAGCAACATCAGTATCTGAATCATGAGTGAGTGTGGAAGGAGGGAACTTATTGGCAGTTTGCAGCTGGACATGACCATGGTTGACAGCAAAGTGACTCTAAGGACTTGTCTTCACTATCACATCAGTGCAGTTGTGCCAATATAGTGCATCTGGTAAAGATGTGCTATGTTGATGGGAAAGCCTGTCTTGCTGACATAGCATGGTGTAGACACTGTTTTGTCAATGTAACTTATGCCACTCAGGGTGTGATTTTTTTCCCCACACTTCTTAGTGATGCTAATTACATTGACCTTAGTGATAATGTAAACAAGCCCAGCAGAGAGTAAAGCTCTTGGGGAATCTTGTGGAGGAACAGGCCTTTGGAGTGGGATAAACTACTAAAAGACAAGAAGCAGCTCTTCAGGAATAGCAAAAGCAAAAGGAAGAGAAAAATTAAAGAAATGAATAAAAAATGGTCATTGTCATTTGTAGACGTGATATAGCAGAATTCCTCCATAGGAGCCATTACATTGATGGCCAGGCAGATACAGTAATACTGCTTTAACTGGTTTGTATGGGAGAAGAGTTATCTTGGTTGGACTGCTGATACACCTAAGAGCAGGAGCTGAGTTAGTACACTTAGTTCACATATGTACTACTACCAGGGTTCCCCAACTACCAATAAAACCTCATGGATAACACAAAAGAAGGTCTAGAAAGAACAAGAGAGGGAGAGGGTATCCAGCAATTGAAGGGTAGAGGGAATGTGAAACATGGGATGAAAGAAACAGAAATAGAGTATCTGAGGATGGGGGCAGTGGACTGGGGAAAAAACAGGTTACTATCCACTGGAGTTTTCCTCTTTAAGGAAAGAAAAAGGAGACAGTGACAGAATTATAGCTGTTACTATGTCCCAGAAATTCAACTTTAGGGAGCAGTGCCAATATTCTAGCACTAGTGGGTGAAAGACCTTAAATGTTTCTACTGCCACCTTCTGTCCCACCACCACTAATACACTACACAGAAATAATAAAAAATGCACACAATATCTAAGTTAAATTGACAGTAGGAACTTGTTTGCAGTGTTGCTGGAGCTGAATTGGTCCCAGAGTATTAGAAACCATTGGGTGTATTCAAGTTGCTTCATGTTGGGAACATCAAAATCATTAGTAACTTTTGAAGAGATAGGCCAGAGATTACTTTATTCCTAATGCTGCATAGGTGATGTAGTCAGGGGTGCCAACAGAGATTGAGCTCATTCCGAAATTCAAATCCAGATCCAGATGTAGTTCTGAACTACTGGAAAGTTCCAGGAACTTTGGATCTAGCATTCTTACCCAGATCTATCCCTTATTGATGCATGGCTTTTCTATAGCTAAGTGATAATGCAAGCTGTTAAATCAGACTTTTATTATCTAATATCAACAGCTGCAAAATCAAGTTGGGATGTTGTTATCATGGGGCTCTAGGAAGCACAAGTATAATCCACACACCTCCTGGGTGTGGTGTTCTCTCCATCTAGTGGGCACTGAGAGCACTTAAAGAGAGATTACTGAGTGTGCTCTACTTCCTTAGCTAATGGCGATGTCGTTTTTAGCTGTAGAGGCTCATGCTTTTAGCTCCAGAAATCCTATGATCACTCTTGCCCACCGACAACTGAGGTTCCACAAGCACCCTATTAAACTTACTATCATGATCACTGTCCAAGTGGAGATATAAATCACTCTGTTACTCCCAATAGAATGTTACTTCTGGAACATAATGATGATAATGTTCATGCCAACATTGTTAATTATATTGCAGCTGTTAATGTTGGCAGAAGCATTTGGTTGGCTTGCCTTTTGTAATTGGAAGCAGTGGCTTGTATGGAAAGGTTGTGAGTGAGTAGTTAAAGTGGATTCCATGATTTTTGTTGTAAGTAGGGGAACCCTGCAGTGCTATCCTTTCTTTCCCTGACCTGCAGTGCCTAGATATTCTGTCCATTTGAGAGTCCCACCTCTAACCCTGATAAGCAGGGAGGAGAAATAAAAAGGAGCACCTAATAGGATTCTGCAGCCCTCTTATTATCCAGGAAGGGAATGTGGTGGAAGAAAAGCCAACACTGGGATTTCCTGCTTACTGTCTAAGAGCAGGGTTGGAAAAGAAGGTTTATAGTTTTAATCACTATTAGAGGTTTAGACCAGAGGTAAAAGTAAGGGTGTGTGCCCCAGTGCATAGGTCCAGCAAGAAGTGGCTGAGCTGTGGCAAAAGTCAGCAGGGTGCTATTTAAAGAGCTGGAAGGGACCTGGGTTGTGATAGAACAGTACTTGTAAGAAATTTAAGTTCCTTTTTATCCCTGGTTTAGAACTAGGAAGAAGGAAAGAAAGGGGCAAAATAGCTGGTACAGGTATGCTCAGAGTAGCCTAGTTGGTGAGAAAAAGAGGGTCTACTATTGCACACAGACATACTTCAGGCTTGGGCAGAGGAAAGAGGATTTGATGCCTAATATCCCTCGGGCTTGCACTAAGGTAATCACAGAAGCTAGGATAGTGAGGAGCTGAGGGTGTGGAAAAACAAGAGTTGTAGTAGGTGGAGAAGGAGAAATTAACAGGACACCCCCCACCTCCAAAATTTCAGAATGCTACTACAAAGCTGCCTGAGTCTTGTCCGGAGGGCCTACATGTGTAAAAGAGTTTAGTTTACATGCCCATTCAGATATTGGCCTTTCTCCTGAAACCTCCAACAGATGGCACTTTTTTTAATGTGGACATCTGCCCACTAGGAACTGGACTAAGACCAGCAACTCATTTAACACAAGGTACTGAACAGCCACAAGTTATTGTAATTACAACTTCCGGCCACTATCTGTCTGGGCTGTATTCCAACCCATGACCTGGAGGTGAAAGGCTCAACATTCCATTACCAGTTGCCATGCAGTTTCCTATATTAAATAATTAAAATCCGTCTGAACTTTTATTCTGATGGTAATTTGATGCCTTATGGTAATTTTACAGTGAGTACTTAGTTTGGATAAGAAATATCTATAGTATATTTATTCCTGAGAACTTTTTTCATGAGTAATTGCATCTTACTTAAAAAAAAACTTATTTAAAAATAATTAAAAACATCATTTTACTTTTGCTCATTTGGGGATTAAAAACTATATTTAATCATGCAATGGATTTTTATTATTTTTCTTCTTGCATTATAGCCAGTACACAGTGGTTTTATCTCCTCTTTGTACTTGCAATAACATATTATTTGACCATGAATCACTTTAATGGATTGAAACATAAGCATGTGAATTGAAAAATAGATACATTAGTCAAATCAATAAATAAATATGAAAATATATTTCTACTATGAAAAACCATCTTGGCTACTGTGTCCTCCAACTTGGACAGAGAAAGCTGAAATATATTGCTGTAAAATATGGCTTGCCATGTCAACTAGCCAGTGCCTGCAGCCTAAAAGGAATTTTGAGCACTGGGTAAGTAGTATTTCATCAACAAAATCATAAAATAAAGACATTAAAATGAAGGAATGATTGAGTGCTATAGGACGTTTGTAAAATCACCCTTCAGTCTGGGGCTGGAGTAGTTTAGTATTAGACATTGCATAGTTTTCATATAAATTTGCTTACAAATAGCATGCCTTAACAAGCAATATTGCCAGACTTCCCCTGTAGCGAATATTTTTTCACCATTGTTGCTAAACAAACTCTGCTCATGTACTGTACAACATAACTGCATTAGGTATAAATAATACAACTATAACATGAAAAAATAGAGGGAATACAGAATAGACCACACAGAATGTTCAGCTTTGTTAATGAACTAAGATTTTGAGTTTTTTATAAAGCTTTTTTCATATGTTTGACTTTAATAACTGTTTTGGACATTTGGGGCAAAATTCTGCTCTTTCTTACACA
Source organism: Pelodiscus sinensis (assembly GCF_049634645.1). Classification (NCBI taxonomy): domain Eukaryota; kingdom Metazoa; phylum Chordata; order Testudines; family Trionychidae; genus Pelodiscus; species Pelodiscus sinensis. The sequence continues at coordinate 50,214,934 of NC_134718.1, forward strand.
GATGTAAATCCAAAGCAACTCACTCCATTTACGTTATTGGATCTGGATTCATTGTAACAGGATAGAATTTAGCTTTTTATATATGTAATAATCAATCTGTTGTTTAATTTAGCTTTAAGTAAATATTTAACTATATAAGCCACTAAATGACCTTTATGGACTGAAGACCATTACTGGTAGTGCAATGAAACATAGCTGTTAATTGTTCATCTTTATACATAACAGAATAAATATACTCCTGTGCTTACTCAGCTGACATATAGTTCAGAAAATAGGGGAGTTCCATTTCCTTTCATGTTGCTAATTAGCTATTTAAGATAAACTTTGTAACTGTATGTATTTTTGTCATTATCTGCATATTTTTCTACCTTGACACATTATGCAAGCATTAATTTGTCAATTTGCATATGACAAGAATGTTTGACATTTTAATGCAAGTCACTTCAAATGCTGGCATAAAGTAATGTTAATCAATGTATGATGTGTTTTTTGGGCTACATTTTTACTTTTTAACTGATATTCAGCTTTACATTTTGCAAGTGAACTAGACTTTGTACATAGTTATCCAGAGTACCCCTACTGATGTGTCTTTGATGTGAAATGTGAATTATGAGCCTGCTTAGAACTCTGAGTGATTTGGGATGCTTGAAATATCAGAATAGAATAGTGATCATGAGCTTAGAAATAACTATTTTTCTGGTGTTGTTACATCAACAAGTGCAAAGTATTCATCAGAAGAGCAATTAAGAAATAACATAGCAAGGTAGAGTTCCGTAAATGAGCCAAGCTTTGCTTACAATAAATCCGGGTAAAGATAAGAATTTAAATGAACTTGATATTCCTACAATATACATTTACCTTATACATTTATCTTGACACGCTTTTTACTTTTAAATCATGTATGTCAGCTCTATAGGGTTCCAGGTTTGCAAGGTGCTGAGGTCTACTAGAGAGATACTGATCACTCTCATCCCTTAGCAACTGGATTGTTAGTTAATATAGTCTGCTGAATGAACCTCTCTAATCTGGCACCCGTGGGACCTGATCCATGCCAAATCAGAGAATTTGCCAAAAACCATGGAAGGTCAATATTGTCTAGCACCATAACCAACACTGCCTCTGCTTACTAGGCTCTTAGAAGATATTTGGGTAAATTAGAGCTAAATAACAGCACAAAACACTGAGAGCCAGGACTGCTGGCTGTAAACAAACTTCATGGGACCATGGAAAACTTGGCCTCACCCATTATAAATGAACATCCATCTCAGTAAAATCATGCCAGACCATGGATATTGCCGGAATAGAGAAGTTCAACCTGTTCTACATTTTTGTGTTACCAAAAGAGTTTGCGTCTAACTGTGGGCAGTTAACTTTAAGGTTACTGTGGATCCTGGAATAATTTCCTGATGTATACTTATAGCTTGTATGTATATGTTAATCATTATTTCTTTTATTAAAGGATATAGTTCATGTGATCACCATGTGGCATTTTTTAATGCATTAAACTGTTTATTTTACAAATCCTGGAATTATTATTTCCCCAAAATCTAGAGGTCATTTATTACACAAAGCACCTTGCATTTACAAAAAAGGAAGGCAGCAGCTTTAGCTGTATTTCTTGTGTCTGCTTCCTCATTCCCTGAGTGTGAAAACTTTATTGCTCATTATCTACTGGGCTGTGATGAAGTGACAGATGATTTATTGGGAGCCAAAAACTGTGTTTCAATGGTGAACATTTTTATCCTTTTGTGTTGCAGCCTGCCAACCCCTTCTAACTGCTGAAGCAACAAATAAAGAAAACTCGCTATTGGAGAGCCCTGTGACTATCACTCATAAATGTCCACATTTCAGATCCCACTCTGTTTCTAATTTGATTCAATTCCCCTTTGTTGCTTAAAAATTCAATTTGTTTAATTGAGCTGTTTGACAGTAAAATCTGAATTCCATGCATTTTAACCATTCATATTAAATTTCTCTCTGCATAGTACTTTTATTAATGTGCTTTAAAAGAGGTCACTTTAATTTAAATTTGGTGACCTTACAAGCTTATAAAAAGATCTATATGCTATCCTTCTCAAACTGAAATTAAATTGAATAAATGTAAGATAATATTAGAATAGATATTTCTTACCAGGATTTTGAGTTCTGTAGAAATGAAAACTGCTATAAAAAGGTGTGAAGAAAAGTATGCATTTCTCATCTTGTTTTTTAATGGTCAAAAACAATATTGTGGTGGTAAATATAATGTCTTATGCTATATAAGCCATTAAAATCTCTGTGTTTTTTAACACATAACTTATGAGGATTTTTGTAGCATTGTTTAATGAATTACATTGTCTCTCTTTTTTTGCTTGCTTGCTTTCTTATTTGGAGGGATGGGGGGGGGGGGTGACATAGTTATTGACATTTAAATAGCTGAACATCTTTTCCTTTAGGATTAATAAGAACTGTGGAAACCAGTGTAAGACTTTAAGATTTACTAAACTTAAATCTGTAAAATTTAATAGCAATATCCAAGTCATTATGTGTATATAGGATGCAGTATGGCTTTACAAACACTTTTAAGCAATGAATTATGTTACAAGAATGGGTTTGCTGTGTATCATTATGTCCAGGTAAATGCCAGGATGATGACATAATTGGTAGTTGGGAGTAAAATACAGCCTCTGTAAAATGTTACTAAGGTAAATGTAGCAGGATTATAATTCATTATACATAAACATGACTACTAGTTATTTATCATTTTATGAAAAGTAGAATAATCTGATCCTGCAGTCCGTCCCCATTTTTCCATTACTTTATTGAAAATAGTAATAGTGCTCTAGTCACTAGCTTTCCTAATTTATTTTTCTATAATGATTTACCATACTGTACTTCTGATTTAATTTTAGGTTACCCTCTGAGTACTCTGAGCTAGTATTCCTGAAATACAACTAGCCTCATTAAGAATCTTCAGAGAGGTAGCCGAGTTAGTCTGTAACAGGAAAAACAACAATAATCTAGTAGCACCTTAAAGACTAACAAAACTTGTAAATGGCTCGTGTTTTCTTAGTCTTTAAGGTGCTACTAGACTATTTGTTGTTTTTAAAGTTTTTTCTCATTAAGAATGATATCCTGCCAGCTTCAGACACTGCCAAATATATGACTTTGGATTAAAGGTCATATGGACACTTCAGCTATTAAAATAGGCCCATTTCATAATACCTGGAACCTTACAGATTTTTTTTTTTTTGCACACAGAGTTGCCTGTTATGTTAGTTTCTGTTAAAGACATACAGTAATAGTTTGAAAGCAACAAAAGCCTATTTTGTACCTGTTCAGCTTGCAAGTGTGTTAGCCTTAGGCTACTGTTTAACTTTTAACCCTCTTGTTCACACAGTGTACATGCATAAAACTACAATGTAACACATAATGAAGCAAAGCTTGCAATGGTTGTTTTATACTGTTTGCTATAAGACACGAGTCTCTGTTTTTGATAAAAAATTAGAAAACAAAACTTTTATGATTTCTTTTCTGTGAAATGAATGATTATGTTGTTTTTACACATCTTTCATAGTTGAGCTGCTGTGCTTTCTGTACATTTACAGAACTTTTAACTAAGAGAAATAATTCAGCATAACATGACTTTTAGAAGAATTTCTTTTGCAATTCTCTTCCTATGTCTGATTTTAAAGTATTTTATCAGACTTCCACTATATATGCCAGCCACTGTTTTGTAAGATTTAGGATGAACCACAGTATTACTGTGAGAGATTTCTCTCTCTCGTAACAATCTTGATCCACAGAGCTTGATGAATTATTTGTACTATCACAAGGAAATGCCCTCTTCTGCACTTAAACCCAGCAAAATTACACACCAATTGTGACAGAGAAAACATCTGATGTGACAGCTGCATAGCACATGGAGATCCATTGGTCCATTGGTTAATCAGCAGTTTGTAATGCTGTTAGAGAAGATGTAGCAGAATTGTTCTGAATTAGAAATGGGTCTGTGTTCTCAATAATAGGACAAGTCTTTTACCTCCAGGTGGAGAATTCCAACTGCAATGCTTCCAAATTTTAAAACTAATGAAGGAGGAGGATATGGAAAAATTCACCAGAATTCAGAATACAAATAGAAAATCTTGAATATGAGTGAGTTATAAAGGTCACAAGAATGATTCAGCATGTAAGGTCTTAATGTGTTTGGTGGAGGAAATAGAGGAGATTAACTTATCTAACCTTATTATTTTCCCCTATGTCCTCCTGTATTTTATTTATTCTGCTCCTTCTAAGTTGCACACTGCTATTTAAGATGTTGTACTGCTGCACTGCCAACAGAAAGTACATAGAGACACTATTGGAAATTTATATTTATAAGATTTTCATAAACTTTATATGCTTTCTTAGCTATAGCTTTCAATGGATATATTTTCAAAACAACTAAGGGACTTAGGAGCTTAGCTCATATTTGCTTTCAATGAGACTTTGGCTCCTGAATGCCTAAGTCACATTTGAAGATGGACCTCAAGCCTCAAAGTCACCTGTGCACGTTTAAAAATTACCCATCATTCTTAACCTCGGTGTTATGACTCATTACATGCAGAGGTAAAGTCAAAACACACTTTTATTAGATAGCTTATGATTTGGGAGGAGCCCTCTCTTTTCCACTATTGCAATAAAATATTCAAAGGAAACTGGAAATCTCCCCAAGTCTGAAAATAACAATTCAAAGGTCTCAGAATCCTACAGCCTCTCTCATGAGCTAAAGACCTGGCCAACTGCAATAATAATAATGATAAATAACCATCATTTATTTTTATACGTGCCTGTATCATTTAGGACCTCATAGTGCTCTACAATAAAATCAAAGAAGCATTAACTTGAAGTAAACAAATGACAAAACAAACATTAGCAGATGGGAAAATCAACAACCAAAATAAACAAATCAGCAGGTCAGAGAGGATCTAATGCAAAAGCGAACAAATGTGTTTGAAGCTGGGACATAAACACAGGCAACAAGGAGGCTAAACAAGAATTAAAAAGCTGCTCATTCTACAGTAGCAAAGCAAATGCATGGAACACTCTAAGGCCCAAAGACCCAAGATAATATTTGGATACCATTAACAAGTTGGTATCCTGTGATCTAAGCTTGCAGTTTAGAGCAATGGGTATTAAGTGATGGCCTCTATAAATAAGGAGGTGCCAAACCGTGAAGAGCCTTTAAGACAGTGGGATCTGTACATAGCCAAAACTTGATGGCAGATGCAGTGCATTTCAGACTGAGATGAGCAGTGCCAGTCTGAAAAAAGTCTAAACAACAGCTGTGCTATTTTGAGCTGCCCTCTGTATTTGCCATTCTTTTATTTTTAGGCATAAAAATAGTTTTTTGTTAAAAGGAAAGTCCCAGAAGTGGAGACTTGCAGTTGTGCAATTATGTATAAACTGCAGTGTGCATAAGTTTCTGTGTCAATGTAAGACAGAACCAAATCCTCTTATAATTGTGTAGAGAATATTATTATTACTGAATTGTATTATCGTAGTGCCTGAAGGTCCCAGATGAAATCAGGGCCTTGTGCTAGACACAGTTCAAGTACATAGTAAGAGAAAGATTCCCTGCCATGAGATTATGGGAGTATATTTTAATAAACCCATTTAAAGAATACCCAACTGTAAATTCTCAACCCACCTTTATAAGCATAACCTTTGTAGAGGACTATAAGGGAGTGTATGAGTTTGATATCTCCTCAACCATAATGGCCAATGAGACCCCCTAGTGAGCCAAACTTTGGGTTTATTTTTTTGTTAAATCTCAAGCAGATGTTGGAATCAACTCAGGGATGTCCTCTCAGCTGGGGAGTGAACAAGTAGACCTGGGCCTCATTAGGCTCAGAACCTTAAAAAAAGTAGACTTCACTCAGGAGAGAGATAGGGCCTGCTGTCCAGGTGTTAGGATAGGAAACACTAGAGACTGAGGAGCTTCCCTATTTCTATTGTTTTATTTTTTTGTTTTGAAAAGGTTTGGAGTTTGTTTTTGGTGACTGAAGAGCAAGCCATAGAAAGGGGCTGCTGCCGGAGACTTGTGAATGGATTTGGGTTGTTCTGTGTTCATTTATTTGCACAAGAGCTCTGTAAAAATAAACTTTAAATTTCAGAGAGGTTTTTATGCCTAACCAAGGTTTTCTGTGAAGGTTTTGTCTACATGGACTTAAGTATGCTGTGGAGGGTGTGATATTATCTAATGGAAATAAACAGAATTATGATGTTATGTTAATGCTGAAAAGTCAAGCACTCAGGATTCAAAGTCAGGACATTCCAAAAGTTATATTTTCTGCCCTACTGTTATCTTGGCCATATTCCTGTATAATTTCTGGCAATAAAAAAAAAACCCCAGGAACACAAAATCCTGTAACTGAATAAGACAAAACAAGAATTGCTGTATGTGTGCACCATACCTAAGTCAAAGTTGTATTATTTCAACATTTGGAGTTTCTCACACATAATGTACTCCTGCTCTTAAATTCGATGTCATCTTTAACAAGAGAAAAGAAAAGTTGAAAGTTCACTGATAAAGTTGTTGTGCATCTTTAATAATATTTCTTAAATGGAAGTGGCCATAGGCGGTTGAGGAAGGTCGACCAGGACTTGCAGCACCATAGAAAAGTAGCCCTTCCTGTTTATATATTGGGCTGCTTGATGCTGTGGTGCGCGGATTGGAATGTGGGTCCTATTGATTGCTCCTCTGCAGTTTGGGACACTAAGGGCAGCAAATCTGGCCATAATCAGGTCCAGATCTCTGAGGCGGATGACCCTGCGCAGCACCCTCACCACCTGCAGGAGGAGACATAGAAACACACAAAACAGAGAATGAGAGGGTATGCCTGAGTTCTTGGGAGGTTCCCATCCCCCTCTAGCCTCCACAAACACCCCAGGAGCTACCTCCACTGAGGCTGCCCCACAACAGCAGGGTTGTGTGAGCGTGGGATGGTACAACTCACCGGGGATGGCTCTTCCCCCCCTCTCCCTGTTCACCTCCCCCTCCCCTTTTCCAGCCCCCACACACAGGGAGTGTACTCCGAGAGGACCCCGACAGTGGACTTCCCCACGCCAAACTGGTCGCCCACCGACCAATAGCTGACAGGGGTGGTGAGCTTCCATACGGCAATTGCAACCTGCATCTCCAGGTGGATGGTCGTATCTCCGGAGGGTAGGGGAAAGTCAGGCACACAACTCCAAGAATGTGGCCTTCCAGATGTGGAAGTTGTTGAGCCATTGCTGGTTGTCCCACCGCTCCATCACCAGTCAGAACTGGTGTCCAGCCTCCGGATTCGTCTCTCAACTGTGGGATAGGGGGGCAAGGGAATTGCTCCCGCATCTAGGCAGAGGGACTCACAGATGAGCTGGGAGTCGAGCTGGGGCAGGACTATCAAGATGGTCTACTGAAAACTGCTGTATAACCTGCAGCATGACCATGTGGGACCATCGCATGCCCAGGGGCAGCTCTGGCTCCCTAGCCAAAAAGAAAAAAACACTGTGGCATCCAACCAAGCTGAACAACCAGAGCATGCACTGCAAAAGCGTTGCTGTCCCTCAGGGTATGTCTACACTACCCCGCTAGTTCGAACTAGCGGGGTAATGTATGCATACCGAACTTGCTAATGAAGCCCGGGATTTGAATTTCCCGGGCTTCATTAGCATAAAGCCGGCACCGCCATTTTAAAAAGCCGGCTAGTACGAACCCCGTGCCGCGCGGCTACACGTGGCACGGGCTAGATAGTTCGAACTACGTAGCCATTCCGAACTATCTGTACTCCTCGTTCCACGTTCCGCGTGTAGCCGCGCGGCACGGGGTTCGCACTAGCCAGCTTTTAAAAATGGCGGCGCCGGCTTTATGCTAATGAAGCCCGGGAAATTCAAATCCCGGGCTTCATTAGCAAGTTCGGTATGCATACATTACCCCGCTAGTTCGAACTAGCGGGGTAGTGTAGACATACCCTCAGAGAGCTAGGCAAGCCCACAGCAGAACCTGAGAAACGGCTGTTGAGCAGGGTCCCTTTAAGCATGCATCTCAGATGGTCTTAGGCAACAGCGCCCAGAAGTAACTGCTGACCTAATGCCCTGGCTGAAATGGTTCTGGGTGGCCTGTTATGTGAGAAAATGTCCAAAAGTTCTATTTTGAAAGAAGATTTTTTGGAAGAGATCTTCTGAAAAAGCTTCTTTCGAAAGAATCTTGGAGTCTAGACCTGTGTTTCCCAAATGGTGTTCCATGGAATCCTGGGGTACCGTGACATGAAACTAAGGGTTCCGCAAGAAAATTGTACTTCCTTGCTCCCTGCAGAGCCCATAGGCAGCTCCCATTGGAGCTGTGGCAGTGTGCCTCTCTGGCCACTCCACTATCCACTGCAGCTGCCCCACCATCTCGCGGCCCCCTCCTCACACCGCAGGACTGCCCCTGTCCCACGGGGCCTCCAGTGCCATGCAGCCTCCTCCTCTTTGTGTGCAGGCAGTGGCTTGTTACAGCAGCTGCTGCTGCTGGGAATGGAGGGGTGGCTGGGTCTGAGACACCAAGTAGCTGCTTCCGGACTTTGGCATTCTTAAACTGCCTCCTGAGCCTCGGCAGGGGCTGCGTGGAACTCAGCTGGGGCTCTGCCCCCACACCTTGGGGCACGCTCGGGCTCTGCTGCCCCCCCTCCAGGTGTGCTTGGGCTCGCTGCCCCCCATGTGTTGCTGGTCTCTCTCCCCCACGCCTCTCCCCACCCTGCTGGGGAAGCGGCAGAGTTTGTGAAACCTGACCTGGTGCTGTAGCTGGGCTGAGATCCCTACTGCATGCGGGGTGGGGACTGAACTCCCTCTCCTGCCTCCCTGCTGGGGGAACAAGAGCATGCTGCTTGGAGTCTTTCCCTGCTGCAGCAGGGTGCCACGCCAGGTAATTGTCCCCCGGACCTCACACCCAAATCCTCCTCACTCACTCCCTTCTCCCCACTAAGACCCCACATTCCCAGCTTGCTCTGACACGCTGCTCCATATATAAGACTGTTATTAGGGGTTCTGCAAAATTCTTTCGAGTTTAAAGGGATTTCATGGCCAAATAAAATTGGGAAACACTGGTCTAGACGTACCCTGAGTAGGCAACAAGGTAATGATGAAACAATACTGATCAGCATAAGCAGTAGCAGCAGCACACCAGCTGTATAGCAATGTGCTATAGAATTATTTGTAGGCGTAGCAGAAGAAAGTTTTAAGGAAAAATCTGAAAAATTACAATGGTGAGGCTTTACGGATGTTTAAAAATAATTCTTTTTATTAAAAGAGGGTGTCATGGACGTAAATTGTTGAATATCTGAATTCATTTTGCTCACACTTACAACTAGCCAACTAATCCCATAACCAGGATGAGATCAAGGACTGACAATCACCGCTATGGTTCTTTTTTTTTTTTTGGTTGCTTCCATTAAGCATAAGTGAAAAATTACATTCCCGCTTCTTTACTTCATGGGGCACCAGGGCTGGGCAGTCCATCATTGGGTCTGAGATCTCCTGTTCTGCAAGGGAGCCAGTCCCTCTGCAGAGAGGAATGTGAGGGGAGGCAGGAGAGCAGGGAGTCTCACCTGCAGGCTGCAGTCTCAGGAGAGCCGTCAGGAGGAAGCAAGCAGTGTGTCCATAGGCTGGAAGGCTTCTGAGGAGTAGGGGGCATCCGCACAGATGGATGGAGAAAAGCTGCACTTTGAAATGGGAAAAGTGCTGCTTCTCTCTAGCCGTCAGCTGTGTGGTTACCCAGGGCTCCTCTGAAATCTTCCAGTCTGCGTTCATGCTGCTGGCTGCCACCTGGGGAGTGGCAGCTGCCCACCGGATGGGGAGCAAGTGTGGCGGCCACAGCTGCCCATAGCAGGGGAAGGGAAACAGGTGGGGGTTGTAGAGCCTGAAAGCTGCACAGCCATCAGTAAAAACTTTGAAGTGGGAAAGTGCTACTTCTCTCCAGCAGCCGGCTGCGTGGCTGTGTTGCTCCCTCTCCCCCCAAAGTCCTCCACCCCTGTAATGTTGTGTTGCTGTTCGCTGTCACCTGGTGAGTGGCTGTTCCCCATGGACAGGGGGGCCGCTCATCAGGTGGCTGATGGAAATGTGCCCCCCTCACCTTCAAGCAGAGCACATGTTGGTTTATGCCTGCTTCTCCAGTCCAGGGCTACTGGGGTGCCTAAAGGTGTCCACCGTGGCCATAGAGATTGTTGTATCTCCTCTGTCAGTCTTCTCCTCCATCTCCACCATGGTGGTTTTACTCCTGTGCTGGGTCCCTAGCTCCACCCCTTCAACTTGAGGCCCCACCATTCTGGGGGCCTAAACCTGCCCCTTCTCTCCACCTTGCCCAGGGTCCTGGCTATTCTGTCAGGGGCCCTGTCTGAATCCTTAGTTCCTGTCCCTGTGGATCGCACCCAGGACTGTACCTGCACCTAGGAGAGACAGAGGCTGGCTTTTAGCACCCCACTATTAAAAACATTCCAGAGCCACTGGTATTAAACCTAATTGTGGAATGGGTGGTTCAGACCACGGCCCACCCATAGCTATACCCCTGCTCTTTCAGATATTTTTAATCTGCCTAAAAATAAAGGTTAGTTTTTTAGCAATAATAAAGTGATACTGTAAGGCTGGCAGTCAAAAACCCCCAAAAATGAAGGTGAGACAAAAAGACGAAGCTAAGCAAAAAGATAGTTTGTCATCTTATTTTAAAAATCTTGAAGTATTGAACAGAAGGCATACATCAAAAAATAAGGGTGAAGAGACATCTCAATTATCTGATCACTTGCTGAGTTGTGAGGATACTACGATGACTGCAAAAGTTGAATAAGAGGACTCTGAAGTGACAATGGAGCTACAAAATATTGGTAATTTTGTCAAATAAGGGAAGAAACCTACCCTGAAGACATTGCATTATGGCCAAAATCTATTTCATTGGTTTTGATAGAATATTTCTTATAAAAGGAATAGGAAAACATAGGTAATATGGAAAATTTGAAAAAAAAAAGTGTGTGAGGTAGGAGGATGAAAACAAATTAAAGGTCTTCACGAGTCCACTTTTCTGAGGATGAAGAAAATTAGGACCCCAGAAATGAGAAATTGGTTGATTTTTTTTCGGAAGCCACCAACCTACTCTACTGTTAATTTTCTCAATGATATGCGACAGGCAATGGTGAAGTTGTAGAGCGATTTCTTTGTTTTGTCCCACTAAAATCCCACAATTCTAAATATCTAGAAACAATGGTTTTGGAAATAATGGTAAATTTAGGTTTGGACATCAAAAATTCTTGTGGACAGAGCATTGATAACACTGCAAATATGGCAGGAAAATATTCAGGTCTACAGACAAGACTGAACAATGAAAATCCCTCTGCTTTATTCATACTAGGTTCCAGACATTCCTTACATTTAATCTGCAATGCTTCAGCTGCAACTTGTGAGGGAGCTATACATTTTTTTAACTTCATTCAAAATGTGTATTTTTTTTTCAGTTTCCACACATTGGTGGAGTATGCTACAATCATGCGTGGACCAAGCAAATGGGAAGTATTTGACAGTCAAAAGAATTTGACACACCAGGTGGTCTGATTGTGATGCAATTTTGGCTTTGAAAATGCGCTATGTTGTTATAAAAAGAACCTGATTAGACATAGCCACATCAAAGTCTGAAAAACTAGATGCGAAAACTGAAGCAAAATCCTTAGCGGAAAAGTTTGAAAAGTATGATATTGCTGTTTTTACTATTTTGTGGAACTGTTTACTTCAAATAATTACTGCCATCAACAATTCACTGCAAAAAGTTTATACAAATTTATTGAATGCTGCACAACTGTTAGCCTCAGTTACAAGTTTTGTCTTGGAACATTTGACAAGTTCAGCAATATCGACAACTGAAAGTGCCTCTTTACAAAATATTACGTATCATGACATAATTGAAGATTTTGTAAAGAAAAAGTGTAAAAAGAAAGCTACCTGAATAATTTTTTAAAACAATTAATATGTTTCTTTAGAGAGAGTTAACTTTTATTTTTCCATTCATGCATCAGCTATACATTTTATTTTTCACATTTTTCATAATTTCAGATACAAACTTTCATCTTCTAGATCAGAAGTTCTCAAACCATGCTCTGAGAACTCCATTCAGGTGGACTGAGGAAAGGTTATGGGGTTTTTTATAAAGTGCTCTTAGCCAAAGCACTTTACAAATAGTTATCTAATGGTTCCAACAGTATTTGGAAAGACCATTTAGTGGTCCACCAAGACCCTTAGCAATTTTCAAGTGGTCTGTGGAAAAAAAAGTTAACTATAAGAACAATCAAGGTACCTCACTTTATTTTCATTTACTTCTTATTACTTGTAATCTAGGAGGAGGATAAAGAAAAAAGAATGAAAAATGGGAGAAGCAGGAAGAATGAATGCTCTTTTGTCTTGGCTGGATCCTCAGGAGCCCCCAAAATGAAGCTGAGCAGAGAGCACCACTAATTCTAAATTTGCCACTGTCTTGTTGTTCAGGGATGGATTGGGGGATCTGTGTTGAAAATACAAAGTCAGTGCCAGAACTGCATGGCTCAAAGGAAAACGATAATTGGATATCACAAGGCCAACAATGAATCTGTTGTCAGCACTTTCAGATTATTTTATCCAGCAAAAGTAAATAGGTGCTGACTGGTAAATGGCCAAATCTGATGCACTTTAATGCATTTTACTAACAATATGACATGACTTTTTCCTGACACTCATGACAGCAACTTTCCTTTGTGACTTTAAAACTTGTAACACAAGTAATATAGTTGGCAGACATGTTCCAGGTCATAGAGCAAGATTATATGATCAATAATGTTGAAAGCAAACTTCAGGAACAGAAATAGAATTATAGACATGACAGAAGGATGCCACTAAATACACAATGCAGCAACAATGCAATGTTGAGATGTCACTAAAAACCAGGCTGTAGAAACCTTTTGTGTAGGTAGAGTTCTTCTGTATGCATCATCTGATTTCATTCTCCTTTCTAGACTCTCAGTTTCAATGAGTCAGAATTTGGGTTCATACATAAAATGTACATTGTAATGCAATAACTGTACAGTGCATTACAGTTTATATATGTCATGTGTGATGGGGGTGTACACCCCACACTACCTTGGAAAGGGCTAATGTGGCTACAAAGGGACTAAGTAACCAGATAAATCATGAGTTTGGCTTGTGAGAAAACATGAATGGAGGAACTAAGCAGGAGTATATGAATGTGCGGGGACAGGGGTAGTATAAAGTGAGGAAGTATGCAGCAGAAGGAGGCTGAAATATGGAAATCTGAAGTCAATCCCTAAGCTTAGAGAGGAAAGGGAGAAACCAAGAGGGAGAGTAGAAGCCTGGCTCTGAGGGAAGGATTTACTCAGATGCCTGATAAAGTGGAGTAGGAAATGGCTCAGGGACATTGAAACAATTTTTGGGATGGTGCAGAGCTTGACTGTTGATTTAGGAGTGCCTGAGCTAGAGACCAAAGTAGTGGGCAGGGTCAGTTCCTCTACCAGCCACTGGGAAGTGGAGGGCTGCCAGGAACAATACTTGGTCAGCCAGTCGAGTAAGGTGTTGATAATCCAGAAGGGGAAGGCTGGAGGGACAAACTATGAAGAGGGAGCATCCTGAGGCATAAAGACGAAGCACTGCTGCATCTTCTGTAGCATGACATAAGCTGCGTCGTGTTAGAGACAGAAGGGGGTGCCAGACTGGGCAGAGCTGTTCTGTAGATGCAGGCATCCCAGTGGTGAACAGAGAACCCTGTGGCACCATTCTTGGATGTGCTATTAAATGCAGGGAGGAGGGGGTAATCTCTCCACATTTTCAAGAATGTTCGTTTTACAAGTTTTTAAGGCATTTACAAAGTTCTTCATTTGGGATACCACTTTGTGAAAGTGTAATCCTGCTGTACAAAAGAAGAAATGTGGAGTTCTAGAACTTAAACTTGCTTGTCTCTGGAGGATGTTCTAGCTGAAGATGCTATAAAACAGCTAATGACCTCAATGTCCTGGCTAATCTGCCTTTCTCAATAAAACAGGTTTTATTGTCCAAGTTTGTATGTCAGGTCTTGCTGAGTTTGTAATTCAGTCATTACGCTTCCTGTACTAGGAGAATCTACGGTCCAGTCATCCAACATTTACTGTCTTCAGGTGTGCTACTTATTATCATCACCATCTTATCTGAATGCTTGAATCATTGGTGAGTGCAACTTAGACATGTCTGAAAAAAAGATTTTTATACCATTTTTTCATCAACAAATTTGAAAAATATATTTAGAGGGTTTTTTAGCCATTTTGATAATCTTTTAATTTTTTTTAATGAAAAGTGCAGGACATTTTTTTTAAGATTCTTTAATAGCTATGTGCCAGACTTTCTTATAGTAATTTGACTTAAGTGAAGTAACAATGATATAAATAGGAATACTCATGTTAGTAAGCACTATATCTAGCAATGTTTTCATATTTGGGCCTACATTATTTGTGGAAACAATTCTTTTGATAGACTTTTAGAAGGCAGAAGTGATATAAGATTCCTCTAGCCTAGCATATAGGTAATATATTACTGAACTATATTATAGAGAGTTATTTGTTATAACATCACATGGTTAAATATGAGATCTAGAACAGGAAAACCGATAACTGGGAATTTAGTTTGGAAAAAAAGCAAAGCATGATCCTAGCCAGAGATGATGAGTACTATAGCAGGGTCATTTGTGCATAAGGGAGTTTCTATTACAAAGCTCTATTTTCAGCAGTGTGTAACTTGGCTATATTAATTCACTCCGGACTCAGACTTGGCATACAAAGATCTCAGCCTACATGTAAATGGTTTATGGATTAAAAAGCCCAAACATTTTGGCTGTTATAAATAGCAGAAAAGCAGAAATATACCTTTTTCTGTATTTTGAGGCTACTTGTACTTCTAATTTAAGCTCCCTTCTAAAAGGAGCTCAATGTAGGCAACCCTGAGCCCATGAGGAGAGCTCCTTGCTGAATGGGAGTCTTAAAGGTTATAAGCTTATCAAAACCATAGGTGACATTCAAGTACAAGCTTTTGAGTTGTTTCATTATTGAAATAAGAACCAGTAGCTAAATTTGGCTCTGAATCTGAATTTAGATTCTTCTGCATTTCCAGAATTTGAGGTCAAATATGGGTTTTGATTCAAATCCAATTCTATGAAAAATGCTGTTTTTTTAATTTGCAGGCTGTAATGTGCAATGGTGCTTCTTAGCATTTAAAATAGATAAACATGCCAAATTACTTGATTTTCATATGGTGTTTTCATAGCACACCAGGAGGACTTTTGAACAGAAGTATGGGAACTAGCCACTGGAATTGTGCCAAACATTATTTTTTGGATAATGTAATCAAATCAGTTAGCTGATTTGCATGTGTGAATGACCATTTGCACTTGCAAATAGTTGATCACACAAAACTATTGGGGGCCATTTTAGGAACCAAGATGAGACTGCCATTTCATTACACGAGCAAACATGCAGGGTCTGAAATTTCCTTAAGGCTCAGACCTTGCAAAGATTTACACTGACTACTCACAGTATGCAAAGTTAAACATACATTTGCATTGTCTTTGGTGGATGGGGTTCTAAACATGCATTTGGTACCATGTTCTCTAATGTCTAATTGAGAAAGTGTTATACAAAATTTGTGAATGTTGTCTTCAAGTGTAGTCTGGGTGCCTGTCTGTTATAGAAGCCTTCATATGCTGCCCTATGGGCAGCATCACCTCTCTGAATGTCCACAATGTTGCTTACTGTGGCCTTGCCGTGACATGCCCCTTCTGTCTCTCGCCCCACCATCTGTGCCAGAATTCTCAGAAGGTAGCTGTATTGCTGTCTCCCTGATTCCTGATCCTGGGGAATTTTTCCCTGAACAAATCTAGAACTTTTAAAACCCCTTTACAGTATTCTGGCTCTTTTACTTGACATAAAGAGGCTGGAGCAGGACTGAAGATCTCTGCCAACTAGTATTGATAAAGGAGTTGTGATGATCCATAACTATTAATATCATGGTTTTTGTCTTGTAATGTTATCATATCACAGAATAAGCCACTGTGAAAATAGGCACAAGTACTGGAAACAGAGTTGCTCTTTCTTTAAAGTAACTGATATTATTGTAAAACCCAGATAACCATTATTCCATTTTTTATGCAGATAGAGACAGGACATACACTGTGATAACAGCTGGTTTTAACTGCGGTTTTTGTCTGCAGATGAAGATGACTTTTTAAAACCTGGTGTGACTTTTTTAATTTTGCTAGTATTTATGTATTTATTTGTTTTAAATGGTGTACCAGAGACTCCTTTCACTAGGTAAATGGCAAAATGTGAGGGGAATAGTGAAACTATTAGGAGGCTTTTCTTGATTTTAGTTTAGGGATTTGCTTTACATATTTGTAACACATTGTGATGGTTGCTCACATATTTGCCTCCCTGGATCATGTCACTATGGCAGCAGAAATTAGAAAGTTTAAGCAAAGTAAGCATTAATTTCTCATGTACATAGCTTGCAAACTCTTTAGGGCAGAAACTGTGTCTCTGTTGATTGTTTGTACAGTATCAAGCCCAACAGAGCTCTAGGCACTACCATAATGCAAATAAATGATAACAGTAATTAGCCAGTTTGTGTTCAGGAACATTATATGACAAACTCAGAGATCCAAACTTAGTAGTGCATTGACTTCAGCTGAGTGTCTGTTTCTCAGAGCCATTTAATGATACCGTTAATGAACAGTTGCCTCACACTTATTTATAAATTAAACTTCTGTATATCTCTAAGAAATGGATATCTTGAACTACATGGCTGCATCTAGACTAGCATTATTTTGCGCAAAAGCAGGCGCTTTTGCGCAAAGTCTTGCCTCCTGTCTATACTGGCCGCAAGTATTTGCGCAAGTACACTGACTTTGTAATGTACAAAATCAGTGGTTCTTGCGCAAATACTCTGATGCTTCCGCTCAGGGATAAGCCCTCTTGTGCAAGTATTCTTGCGCAAGAGGGCCAGTGTAGACAGCAACGTTAATTTTTTGTGCAAGAAAGTCCAATGGCTAAAATGGCCATCAGAGCTTTCTTGCACGAGAGAGCGTCTACACTGGCATGGATGCTTTTGCACAAAAGAAAATCTTTTGCGCAAAGGCACATGCCAGTATAGACACTCTCTTGCGCAAATACTTTTAACGGAAAAACTTTTCCATTAAGAGTATTTGCGCAAAATCATGCCAGACTAGACGCAGCCCATCTGTAATGTCAGTCAGTGAGAATTAAGTAGTAGCCTTTATAAATCCAGACAAAATCTTACACTTCTCTGAAAATTAATGTGTTGCCTTAATTTCTGTAGGAATGGGAGTTAGGAATATAACCTGCTCATGCACTTTGGTGGCCTTTTCAAGTAACCTCTACCTAAACATCTTTAAAAATCTGGCCCTAAGTGACTAAGGAATTTGGAAGTCTAAAACTCACTGAAAGATGGAACATCATCAAACATTATTATCCTCTTTCTAGTGGATGGGAAACTGAGGCACAAAGAGATTAAGACTCTGATCCAGCAACATATGCAAACATAGGATTAACATTAGTGAGTAATTGTCTTCAGTGAGACTGCTCATGTATGTCAACGTAAATGCAAGCTTAAATCATTTGCTGGATCAGAGCCAAAAAAATTCCAGGAGAGCTAAGAACTGAACCCATATCTCCTGAATAACAGTATAGGGTCTTAAATACTTGCTTACACCTCTCTCTTAGTCTGCATAATTCTTTTTATCTGGGTCTTTGTGTCTGGAGGCCAGATTCACCATTTTCTCTGGCAGCAGGTGGGAATACCTAAACACAGGAGTTAAATTAAACTGGGGGAGGGGGAGGATGAAGGGGTGTGTGTGTGTATTTGTGGTGAGGGGCTTTACCTATGAATTGTCTGGTTTTTGTAGTTTTAAATTAGACCCTTAACAGTATTTTAACATAGGTTTGTGTGTGTGTGTGTGTGTGTTTAGTAACAACACTCATCTTAAATTGTAGTGGCACATAGCCAGAGGGAAGAGAGGTGTTAATGAGACTCACTATAAATGGAATGAGCTCAGGAATGACAGTTTTCTCTATTGCTGTTGGCATGGGATCGAAGAGACAGGTGGTGGCACAGAGCTGACCGATCACCTTAGATAATGATGAAAGAGTAGTGACAGGGGTGAAAGATTCAAGGACCATTGAAGAATCACACAGGGGAAGGAAGGAAGGAAGAGGCGATCAGTGATACTAGAGATACATTGTTGACTCCTAGTCACTTCAGTTTCACCAGTGAAATATGAGTGGAACTAATAAGGGGAAAGCAGAGTGCTATCGATATCAGATGTTGAAATGAGTGGTCTTTGTAACCTATCTACCATTAGGAAAAAGTATTTATGGTTTCCATGGCTAGGATCAATCAGGTTCGAAATTCATTCTTATTTGGCAGAGGAAATGTGCACTTAACCTTTACATTCAGGGTCTGCTGATGAATATTGACCTAGAAAAGTCTCCCAAAGGTTTTGATCCAATGAGAAGCTATTTTATAATTTCTTAAATTATTGTTATACCACAGGGAATAAATATTTGCATCAAGAATCCTAATTCTGACAGGTGCCAAAGTCTAGGAAATGGGGTTCAGATGTTTGTTATACCAGTAGTGACCCCTCCTCATCAACCAGCCATAAATCAAGTGGATGGAGTAGTTCAGACAGAAGAAATTCCAGTGACAGCCACGTGATGGATACGTGGTGGAGAAAATGAAAATTCATTTCCTGACGTCTTGGTAAAGGGACAGATATGGTAACAGGTAGAAACTGAACAGATCATTGTCAACTGGGAAGAAGGCAGACCCTCATCATATGTAAATTCACAAATGTGGTAAATGAGACCCGAAGCAGCACAGAATGCTAGAACACTTGGGTAGCTGAGTCATCTGAGTAGACATTCTATAAGAATGGAAATTGCCTCCTCCTGACCCAACTGCATTTTAAACTGCAGGAAGAGAGAGTGACAGGAGGGGAGTGCTGTTATCATTACAGGGAGTGATACAGTCACCTTTCACCTTTTCTATCTGATTAGTATAACAAAGACTGCATGTGGTGCAAATATTTAGTTGTTTATCATTGTCCTCTAATATTTATATATGTCACATTAAGGTTCCAGTCCAAAGCCCACTGATGTAAACAAAAAAGTTCCCACGGACTTCCATGGGCTTTGGATCAGGAATGAAGTGGATTTGTTTCATAGAGAGATTTTATCAAACGGAATTCACCCCGTGATCCTCAATGTACACAGAAATATTAATAATGAACCCAAACCTACTTTAAGGTAGATTATTTGATAAAGCTGTCTTCTCTTATTCTGGAGTAATGATCTCAAATATGAGCAGTCATCTCTTGGTAATGCACAGAATGCTTGGCTTTGCAAGAGATCTCACTAATGGGCTAGATCAAGAATTGTCATCCTTAAAATTAAATGCCAATGTTTAAAACTTCATTTTTATAATAGGAATGTGACATTAATAAGGCTCTTGATTAAATAACTAAAAAGCATTATTATTGGGTCAATAATTACTTCCGATTTATTCAGATTTTGGCCATTTTCTCTGCATTACTATGGTACAGAGGCAAAAATCCACTCATATATTTGACTTAAATGACAGTCTGTTGGGATTTGCAACAGAATGATAAGTTCTTCTGCAATTTACATGTTAAGTTCTGTAACCCCGTGATAGTTCAACCATTTGTAAAAGAACAGTAGGTGGCCTAGTGGTCTAATATTCAATGAATAATTTTATTTTACATCAAGCACAAGGTCCAGTTTAATGTTTCATTACATTAAAATTGCACTGCATGACATAAGCCCAGCAATTAAAACAGCATAACTTTTCATAAAGTGTACAGATGACTCAAAAATCAGTGTGTTTAATCAAACAATTATTTAGTGATAAGTAGAATAGATAAAGTTTGGTAAAAGATATACAACCAGGTATGCTTCTGAGTTAACAATATGCTGCTAATAGACAATAAACATTATCTGGGTGTTTTCAAGGTATATATGCCTTGATAATTTGTTCTATTTTTCTTTTACTTAAAAACCAAAGAGCCATAATGTGTCTGTTCTCTAGGTAAAGTATGCAGAGGAGATATCTATGTTTTCTCCCATTGCAAAGATATTAGCCCCAGTTGCAGTCCCTGTGCAATTCTGTATCTAACAAACAGATCCTTGGGGAAGTGTTGGGACCATCACTCCAAACCCAACTCTGCACTCACGTAGCTAGCCAAGGAGGGGCCAAAACATTAAACCCTCCTGAGGGATGGTACAACAGAGGAGCTACCACTGCACTCTAGGGAGTTCAGAGACATACTGTATCTCTTAGAGCAACTCCCAGGGTATATCAACCTCTAGTCCAGACTATGCCCTGGCCTAATGGCACAATCAGTTCCCAAAGGACAGTGTACTGCAATATAGTTTTGCATTAGTTTTTATCTGTATACCTAGATATTAATATTAGTCATCATTAGTTATGAAACAATGGCAGATATCAATTGAAACCAGAGGTTTTATAATAGTCTCTTGTTTGCACTAATGGAACAGGTATAGAATTTTGCATGTCAACAATGACAAAATATACCTTTCCTAGGACAAACATTTGTAGAGGCTGACAACTTTTGACATCACATACCAGTACTGACAACCACTCAAAAGCAGTGATGTATCATGTGCTCAGTCACCTGCTACTGACGTCCTTCAATTAAAAAGAAAAAAGATAAATTCATAAAGTCCTGTTTAATAAAGGCCTTTCTTTACTTCCACTCTCACACATTTTCTTGCTTCCTCCTACTGCTAAGCAGGTTGAGCTTTCAGGACCCGCATGAGTTGAAAATTCTTGGGCTTTGTTAAACAGATGTTACACATTGTTATGTTCCATTCAAAGAACTTCTACTTACATTGTATTAAAATTAGCTGGGTCAATAAAGAATGGACTCATTGTAGAAATGAGGCATCTGGGATTCAAGAGCAAAAGTGATTTGTCTCACTGCTGTGTGATTATATACTTATGCCATAAAGTGATGGTCATCACATGTAGCTACTCATGTGGTTTTTTCCCATCCGCATTTAAATTACCAAAGGAGCACACAGACATAAACAGGAGCATAGGAAAATAATTGGGGTAAATGGTAGTCCAGGAGCTAAGAACCTGAAGACATTGTTGAGATTTCAGAGTGTGTCACAAGATAGTCCCCACTGTCAGTCCTAAACTGTGGATTTTGAACTAATTAAAGATTTCATAATATTTAGATGCACGGGATTTTTTAAAAATGAATTTCTGTAAAAGAATGATAGATAATGTGAATTTCTCATGCACATCCACTGAAACTGTAGTGGCTGGCTCAAAAGGTGCAATTACTGTCATAACAGAAGAACAGTAATTGTTTAATTGTAATGGGTTCAAATGCCCCAATCTGATATTTCAGTGGCGGTTTCACACACAGTTCACTAGATGCAGTGTCAAATGTCATCTTATGTGGCAGTTGCTAGGATACACTAACTAGCAATTTTTTTTATTGGACACGGGTGTAAAGAGTCATATTAATCCCACATGCAATATTGTCCGTTTATCTTTGTGTGTGTGTGTGTGTGTGTGTGTGTGTGTGTGTGTGTTTTTGTTGGTTTGGTTTTTTTTTGTAATATTGAGGCCTAAACATACAAGGCTGAGAAAAAGTGGGAAGGGAAACTGAAGCTAAGGCCAGATTTTTAAAGTTCCTAAAGATGTGGATGCATAGCGATCCCTGTTTTACACAAGAGTGAAATAACACAAAATAAAATGGAAACCTCACCCTGCAGCAGCAGTTCCTCTGGCTCTTGTCCTGCAGTCCTGGGCCTAGCTCCCCACTGTGGCAGTGCAACGTGGTATATGGGGTCACAGCATCACTCATGGTTAGCTACTTTGAGTGAATGGCATTGTGACCCCATTTCCTAGGTTGCTGCAACTTACTCAAATTTGGCCCACCTGCCCCATGGTCGTGATGATGGAGGGGTGGTTGGGCCATACCTGAGTGGTGTTGCAACCCTGCAATGCCCAGAGCTGAGCCCAGTCCTGTGGGACAGGAGCTGCTGCTGCTGCATGGTGAATGTGGAGTGGACTTGGCCTGCAATCCAGGCAGCAGGACCTGACACTTGCCCCTAGGGACTTTCCTTCCCAGGATCTTTCACTCCCTGCACTCCCAAGGTCTCGTTTCATGCCCACCACTGCCAGTGGATAAAATACATCAAATTAAATGACCTTTTTTTTCCTAAAAAATGAGAATTTGTAAAGTCAAAATCATTTCATGGAGCTCTACAGCTAGATGCCTAGTGGGATTTGCAAATGGGAGTTAAGGACTTTGGTACTTTTGAAAATCTCATTAGGTACCTCTCTGAATCTGTAGATACCTAAACAACTTTGAAATCTGGCCATAAGCACATGTCTGCACTGCATTGTAAACCCAAGTCTGCAATGAAGGGATGGGGTCTCTATCAGAAGGGGAGGGGCTTTGGTCAGTTAGCCCTCAGTGCTGTGCGGAGTGCACCATGCTGTCTCCTGCAGCCCTCAGCGCTACCTAAAATGTGCTGTGTGGCGCTCTGGTGACAATTTAAAGGACCCAGGGTTCTAGTCACCAGAGCCCCATGCCCTTTTGAATAACATGGTTATGGAGGAATTGCCATTCTGCATTTAGGTCCTAAGCTACATCCATATCCCTATCCTGTACTTGTATCTAAAAAGATACACTTATGGTATATATTCTAAAACTAATGGGCCATGTTCATGCCTAATGCATCTGATCTGATTTCTGTTCAGATGCAACAGGGATAGATTTGTCCAGAGTTGTTGGAATGTTAATACTTAACAAAAATAATTTCTCTCAGTCTACAATTAGATTTTTGTCAGGAAGTAAAAATATCTCAGAAGCAAGGAGAATTAATCTCAGTCAGTGTTCTCAAACAGTTATAGTTAGGTAGTTTCTGGAACACTATCATTTCTTTTTTTTTTTAATCTGGTTAAATTTTCCCTGAGGCTAACATTTTATATCCAGAGTAAATCTTGCTAAAATTAAGAAACAGAACATACAGCTGCCCTTACTTCTGGCCCACAGATGTTACCAAAATCTGATTAAAAATCTCCTGCTGCACCTTTTTCATTAGTGTAATAATCATTTTTGCCAAATATCTGGCAGCAGAGGGGTAGTGGAGGTGGAAAAGAAAGTGAAAATATGTGGTTTTGATGATCAGCATCTTTGAAAGGACTCACTGAACCTAGTGGGAGAAATGAGGACTTGGGATAATCCATGTGCTGAAATATTTTTGCTTCTTTTTCTAGAAAATGTGCAATTTGGTCAGGCAGAAAAAATTGAACAGCGCCTTCCAAGCAATAAATCACTGGATTGCTGGTGACATTCATACAATGCGGATATAGTGTTAACTGTATGAGTCAGACAGCCCTTACTGCACTCAGCCTGTTCCTAGGAGGTGACCTTGCCACGGTGTAGTAATCAATCATTCTGGCACAGGACACACTGTTTTTGTTTAATATTACACTATTGGAATATATAGTAAACAAAGTGCAAAGGAAATTTTTGAAAGCAAGCACTATATAAGGTGCTCTGTAATATTCTGCAGCCTGAGGAGTGCCAGCGGCATGCTTTGTACTCTGTGTGTGCTTAAGTTTACTAACTTTAGGCTGTTAGCATCAGCATAGCATGTGCAACTATGCTCAAATATTTCAACTGTCTGAACAGCTCAAGAGGAACAATTCAATGGAAATATGAAGTCAGGATTACAAAAAAGATTAACTACCATACTCATTACAGTCTAACATTTCTTATTTTGGTACTTTTATACAGCATATACATCATGATTTTCCCAGCAAAATGACAAAAAACCTACATCCCAAACTGCCTGAAAAAAATTAAGCAAACAAGTCTTAATTAATTAGAAAAATCTCTAAGCTAAGCATTGCTGGTTAATATTGCTTATATCCAAGAGGTTATATTGTATTTCCATGCATGAGTTATGCCACAGGCTAGTTAATTCATGAAGTTTGATGTTGATGAAGGAAGACAAACTCTTGGAAATGGAAGTCCTATATGTGAAATATATGTCATTATTACTACTTCACATATGATAGAGATGGACGATGATGTTGAGGTGAGTACATAAAAACTACTATATCAGTAGGATTTGTACCCTGCTTCAACTTACTTTTTATGGATGTGAATCATTTCACACCGGTTGCAAGTACTGGGGAATCAAACCCATCATGTTTAGGAGATAGTTAAAATGTCATCAAAGTAGTCTTCCTGAGATGGTCAAAACTACCTCTCATGAAAGGATCAACTGTGCTTTTGTTCCACAGTCCTTCCCCAGCTTGTCTACATACAGAGGGAAGCCACATACAGCACCATCTCTTTGTGGCCACCTGCTCCTCTCAATAACCCCCGCTGACTCCACAAAATGGTGATAGAACTGAGGAGCTGTTCCCCCTGCCTGATCCTTACCTAGCCATTTTAGAGACCATTCAATCCCAACGTATTAGCTATGAGTGCCCCAGCCATTGGTCTATGGGGAAGAAGAAAACCTCCTCATACTCTTCTCAACTATATTAAGGCCAGGACTTAATGAATTTATCTGTTTTTCCTCTGTGTTAGCAAATATTTAGGCAGACAGAATATGTTTTTATCATAGCTCATCTACATTCTGCTGTAATGGCTTGCAGCCCTAACACTGAATGGGGTCAGGAGGTATTTTATTCTTTGTATCCAAATGTTGCTGTTTG
This sequence comes from Pelodiscus sinensis, assembly GCF_049634645.1. NCBI lineage: Eukaryota > Metazoa > Chordata > Testudines > Trionychidae > Pelodiscus > Pelodiscus sinensis. Next base: position 50,239,771 of record NC_134718.1, read on the forward strand.
TACTTCAGGAAAGGCAACCCGTTCTCTGAAAAGTTACTGAGGTGTATTGCCAACAAGAACTATGCTAACAAGAACCAGTCCTAACGTGCATGAAATTATGTTCAAATTTTGGGACCAGAATCCTTGGCTCCTGTGCTGTGCTCACCATAAAACCCACAGAGGAAAAGTCAGTGAATATGGCTAAGTGCTCCCCTGGCTTGTGCAGCCACCACATAAGATGCTGCTGAAAAATCAGTATAGAGAGCAATCTAGAAGTTGCTGAAGTCAGTGAAGTTATTTTGAGTTTACATGAAAAAAATTAAAAAAACAACAATGGTCCTGTAGCCCTTTAGAGACTAATCAGAAAATATATAGCTAGTATCATGAGTTTTCGTAGGCACAACACACTTCTGAAAACTCACGGAATTATCTATATATTTTTGGTAGTCTCTAAGGCTATGTCTATACTGTAGCTTTCTTGCGGAAAAGCATATACAAATGAAGCACGGCATGGAATATCGCCACACTTAATTTGCATAAGTAATGAGCAGCCATTTTTGTTCAAGAGGCTTTTGCGCAAAAACGAGCCGTGTAGCTGGCTCCTTTTTGTGCAAAAACCCCGTCTTGCACAAAAGCCTCAAAAAATGCGCAAGTGGGGGGTTTGGCGCAAAAAGGAACCATCTACATTGCTCGTTTTTGTGCAAAAGCGTCTTGCACAAAAATGGCTGCTCATTACTTATGCAAATGAAGCGCAGCGATATGCCACGCCGTGCTTCATTTGCATATGCTTTTCTGCAAGAAGGCTACAGTATAGACATAGTCCAAGATGCTACAGGACCATTGTTTAGTTACAGACTAACATGGTTCCCCTTCTGAATTTACATGAATGTAGCTGAATGCAGCTTTTTGGCTCAGTATTAGAGAAAAACACCAAATCAAATATATTTAAAGAGATTAATTTTGCAAGAAAGTTCTTGGATATAACACATTTCTTGGATATAACACATCAATGCCAAATAACAGGCTGATATTATTTTTCTCAAACAAAAACTTCTGAGATATTTGTCAGTTATACTGAAAGTTTTAAAATAGATTTTTAAAAATGTATTCATTTACTAGCCATTGCAGTTGCTCTGTTATTGTCAAATAATTGTGAAGATAAATACTGTTATACTTTTTCATGTTTTATATAAATTAATTAATATATATATAAAATATTTTAATGGTCTAATGTTCGTTCACAAACATTCTTTAAAAGAACTGAAGCTAGACAAAAGAGGAATCTTCTCTTGTATGTGAATAGTATGTATATAATTTGAGGTTTTAGAAGAATGGCAAGATCAAACAGTAAAAGGCATTATTTTACAAATTATAATTATATTTTAAATACCTTCTCTTTAGGTTAACTAAAACAAAATATATCCAGCATGACGGAGAAGTATATTGGTAGGTTAACCTGCATACAAATACTATAAAATCCCTTGTATGTGCCTTCACAGAATCACATTACATACCTATTGCAGCGCTTCAAATCATTTGGGAATGATCATTTTCGCTCCAGTACCATTACAGTGTACCACCTCCTATAACAATAATGGGTGTCAGGTACTGTTTGGACTAGACAGGATTAAGCTATCACCCCCCTGCTGTGTGTTAATTTATTGCTTCAGACATTTTCATATCTGATTCATTTTCACCCACTCTGCTGCTGTTCCACAAAGTTCTCAGTCTCTGCCAGTCTCGGTATCATTTGAGCTGAGAATACCTGGCACCGTGAAATGGCTTTCTTCTCAATGCATGGCTCAGGTATGATCCTTAGAGAGAGCAGCTGTGCTCTCCCTGTAGAACAGGGGAATAGAATACAGCTCTCTGTGCACAAACATATCGAAGCAATATGCTTAGGTGTGACACAAAAGCCAAAATATTAGCTTTTTAGTAAACAAGAAAGGAAATTGTGATGCTGTTTGAGATCCCAGTGCTAGACATCTTTAGGTAATAGTGTTATTTCCTCAAGAAAATACAGGGTCACAGCAGTACAGAAACTACATCAAAAATTTGTTTTTTTTTCCTCCTGGTTTTGTTTAGTGATTATGTAGAACCTGCTGAAAAGATGTTTATTTCTGTTTGTAAATTGAATGCGCTGGGTGTTTTTTCCAGCTTTGCCCGAGGCTCTGTTGGATATGTTGATAGAGTTGGAAGCAGAGTTAGACACTAGAGGAGTATACAGAGAAAGAACTTGAGTAGAAAACAGACCTGTATTTTGTCATTTCATACCTCTCAGATGTCCCACTATGTGAGGTAAACAGGCGAGTTAATTTACAACGTTAAATGGGATGGTGAAGTAAAATGAAGTAAAATGAAAGGCGGGAAAATAAAGGAATCCTGTGCTTTAGCCACTCAGGTTCCTATTCAGCCTACAATTGCTGTATAGGAGAGCTTCTTGGACTATGCAGCATAGAGGATGCTCTCAGTTCCAAAATGGGGCTGCTTTTTCCTCCTCAGCTATATAAAGGAAAATCAGGCCATTCCAAGCCAGCTTCCTACACAGAGTGGAACCTCCTAATCCCCCAGCCCTGGTTGACACTAAGGAGTTTTTTTAAACAATCCCTCTTATTTTGAAATAATAAGCAGTGTGTCCACACTAACAAGCCCATTATTTTGAAATAATGGGCTGGTTACTTTGAAATCTGTACTTCTGCTTTCCTTGGCGAATAACAATTATTTTGAAATACTAATTTTGAAATAGCAATAGTGTGGACAGTGATGCTGCTATTTTGAAATAATTTTGAAATTCAAAGTAATTACTCCCTAAATGCTTCCTGTGGCTCTAAGTCAAGGTAGTCTGTCCACAGTAATGGAGCCTGCCTTGGACTAATTTCGAGGCTCTCCCATAGTGGGGACATGCTATTTTATTTTGTTATTTCAAATTTAGATTTTTTTAAAAATAATTTCCTAGTATAGACACGCCCCCATGGGATAGTAATGAACTCTACACCCTTTGTGCTCATAGTGAGCCTGGAGAGGGCTTGAAGAATGTATGAATGAGATTAGCACTATCCAGCTGCTGAACAATATACAGTCTCCCATGTATGTCTGTTGCATGAAGCACAAGTGGTGGATTTTTGTACAAAACTACACCTATACATCAGAAATGAGACCAAAGTGCAAAATGTGTATCTGTGATCATTTGATTTTGGGGTTCTGATTATGTTATTGAAGTATAGGATTAAACTGGAGGTGGCTCAGAGCTGCACCACTCTCTCTGAGTGGGACATTGGGCACAGGGAAGAGAATACCTTCTGGAACTCCCTACTGTATGGTCCCTTAATTCCGACTGCCAGAGACTGGGGCTGAAGGACAAGGAATGGATCACTCATTAAATTGCCCTCTTGTGTTCACTCCCCGGAAAGTATGTGACATTGTTGGAAGATTTTATACTAGGCTAGATGCACCCTTTGTCTGACCCAGTATGGCCATTCTTATGTTCTTAGAAGCATGCACATTGTTCTTCCCTGTTTCACCAGTCTGCTCTGTCTTGGCCCTGCCTCCTTTCATTCTTTTTGCCCCAGTTTTTGAGGTGGCTTATGTTTTGAGAGGAAAGGACACCAGCGCGGAGAAGTTTCCTTGCATAGGAGATGTAGGAATTGCAGTAACACTTGGTCCCTCAGTCTGCATCTCAAACCCTTTCTCCAAAGTTTGTTGCGTGTTGGATTTTGTCTTTCAGTTAAGTTGGGTCCATCTCTAATATTTTCTTTTCCCCTGCCTGCCTCTGACAGTTCCTGAATGTTGAGAGAGGATTTTTGATGGAATATATAAAGTTAAACTTGGAAGCTGACCATTGGCTCTGTTCCCTCTTGACAAGGACTTAATTAATTTGCATTGAAGTCTGTGGCAATTTTGCCACTGATTTTAGTGTGCATGGGATCAGGCCATAAGTTTCCACCCACATCCTCCTGCTCCATTTTACTGCTTGGCACTGTGTTCAGTCAATGACACCTTTACCAAGTGGATGTATACTGCTACCAAATTGGAATGGTTCTTTTACACTCGACTACACACAGTTGAGAATCAGTATATAGGCACTTACATATATTTATAATTTCACACATATATTACACACGCATATAAATTCTACCATGCTGTATTATTGAATGTCTAGTAAGTTGGCAGACTAAAGTAATTTTTAACACTTACCTATTGGATTTATGATTTCTGTGTCATCCACCCTGCTTCTGACTTTAGGAAATGTTCATCATGAGGGAATCATTCAATGATTTTTTTTTAACGACACTATAAAACACTTTAGTCTTTCTTTCTTTTTGAAATCCATAAAAGGCTAATTTTATCACAGCCTTACAGAAGCAAGACTGCATTTTTTCTGCTAATTATATGTCAGTGTTTTGGTGTTTTAAATTATTATGCTATGTTCGAAAGGGGGGGGGGGAGGGGATATTGAACTATAGGTCCAAGTCATCAAAGGTCAGATTGTATCCTTTAGCTCCATGAGCACATGAACCCTTCCATGCTAGTATCTTCTGTCTCCTACCCAGATGTGCAGGGGCATAGGTATCATCTGCCTTAGCAACACTTCACTATCCTTGTGTACATCAGAGGAGTTTTGTGGAGGCTTTGGAATCTGCATGTGCACAGAGGGTAGGAAAGGGGAAGGACAAGGATGTGTCTGAAGGATGCACATAACCTGGAAGTCCTGGATTAGAGACCTATTATGTGCTGTGTGGCTAGTATCTAACCCTTTGTAAGAGGCAGCCAAAGAGAAAGTTAACATGTGTTCCACTCACACAGGCTCTGCAGGGTCTTCTGGTTTAACAACCAAACCTGACCTAGGTCTTCTGCTACAGTGTCATCATCTTAAAGATGAAGCAGGCCCCTGGTCTGGTAAAATCTTTTACTGTAGGTCTTATAGGCTAGGTGTACACTGTAGCGCTATACCGGAAATATAATAATTTGCAATTGCTAACCTTATTTTGAATCACTTTCGAAATAGCTTATTTCAAAATTTGGAATAGTCTACACAGCACTTATTTCAAAATAAATCACTATTCTGAAACATCCCTTACTCCTCATGGAATGAGGTTTACTGTGACGTTGGAATAGCAAGCCCATTATATTTTGAAATAACAGGCATGCTCAGAAGATGCAGAATAGCTATTTTGGGATAACATGGTATCCCGAAATAGCACTACAGTGTAGATGTAGCCACAAAGTCCGCAGCATGTTCCACCTTCCTACTATCTTGAATCATCTGCCTGCTGTCTTGGATCACCTTCCTGAGACACTAGAATGGAGAGCTAGTTTTCAAATAAAAATTGAACATATTAAAACCTCTTCAAGAGCCATGAATAGTCCTCCTTCACCTTATGGAAGACAGTGAAATTCATGTTGCCAGCTTGAGAGTATAATATTATTGAGCAGTTCTATCTTTGTACTTATCTTAGTCCCTTTGTGTTCTAAGATTTGAAGATCCTGGGGAAGAGACTGTTCTGGTGAAAACCAGGAAGTGAAAAAAATTAACCAGTGACATCTGAGTTGTAGGAAACTACAGATCAGGTCTGATTTTATCCAGTTTTGTCCTTTCCTACTACAGAATACATCTGTGTGCAGTGATAGAAGATGTAATATAGAGGGCCAAAATAATAAATAAATCACAGATTCCATTTTGAATCTGTACTTTCAACACTCAAATAACATCAATCTTTTGGCCACCCACACTCATTAGTTTCTCTCTTCTGTTTTCACTGGAGCATGTGTTTTCCCTCTAAGTGACATTTCAACATCAGTGTCCCCAGGGATATAGCCTCCTTCACTTTATAGGGGGGAGAGATAGCTCAGTGATTAGAGCATTGGCCTGATAAGTCCAATCCTTGATGGGGGTCATTTAGGGTTCTGGGGCAAATATGTCAGGGATGATACTTGCTGTGTGGGCAGGGGACTGGACTTGATGACCTGTCAAGGTCCCTTCCAGTTCTATGAGATAGGTATATCTTCATGTATTATTTACTGGCTCTTGTGTAGAAGATGGGACAAATAGCTCGGTTCCTGGATCAATGTAAGAAGAATCTGCCACACTGAAGATAATTTTTCCCAATGTGGCACCATTGGCCAGGTAATGGATAATGACACTGCTTGAAACAGATTGTGATTCAAAATCTCAGTGGATTTGTTCAGGGGTCATTTACCAAGACATTTTTTGTCTTCCAAGCTGACACAGACCATTAGAAGTATTACACACACAAAATATAATGGCATTAAGCTTGTAAAATCAAGCCCTCAAAAATTAGAAGGTAAAAGAATTAACTTTCTCCTGGCATTTGACTTTACATCCTTAACTTTTTGTTAATGTTGTTTTTGTATATAACATCCTAATTTTTAAAGGAAATAAAAAGATCTATTATATGCAACTATAACAACCCCTAATCAATTGTCTTCAACAAAGTTTGAATTCTGGATCTTCAGCACTGCAGCGCAGACCTTGCCCTCTTGAGCTAAAGGAGTAATTACTAACTATAATTAGTAGCAGTAGGCTTTTACCGACTGTGGATCAGATACTGATGGACGACAAATAACACACTGAAACACTGGTTATGTAAGCATAAATACCTCCATTTCAATAACCCATCCAGGACAATGATCCCTCACTTTCACAGGCCTTGGGAGGCAGGCCAGTCCTCGCTCACAGACAACTCGCCAACCTGAAGCAAATTCTCACCAGCAACTATACACTGCATCACAATAACTCTAACTCAGGAACCAATCCATGCAACAAACCTCAGTGCCAACTCTGCCCACATTTCTACACCAGCAACACCATCTGAGGACCTAACCAGATCACCCGCACCATCACTTGTTCATTCACCTGCACATCTACCAATGTAATATACGCCATCACGTGCCAGCAATGCCCCTCTGCTATATACATGGGCCAAACTAAACAGTCCCTACGTAAAAGAATAAATGGACACAAATCAGATATTAGGAATGGCAATATACAAAAACCTGTAGGAGAACACTTCAAGTAGCAGATCTAAAGGTAGCCATCCTGCAGCAAAAAAACTTCAAGACCAGACTTCAAAGAGAAACTGCTGAGCTCCAGTTCATCTGCAAATTTGACGCCATCAGTTTAGGATTAAAGAAAGACTGTGAATGGCTAGCCAACTGGAAAAGCAGTTTCTCTTCTCTTGGTGTTCACATCTCCAGATCAGCTGCTAGAAGTGGGCCTCACCCTCCCTGACTGAATTAACCTTGTTATCCCTAGCCTTATTCTGGCCTGCATATTTATATCTGCCACTGGAAATTTCCACTACATGCATCTGACAAAGTGAGTCTTTGCCCACAAAAGCTTATGCTCCAATACATCTGTTAGACCTGCTCAGTCAGGGCTGACTGCTGCCAGGGAACGAGGTGCTGCAGGAGCTCCAGGGGAAGAAGCACAGCCAGACCCAACAGTGGCAGCCCAGCTGAGAGGGACTGCATTAGAAGCTTCCAGACCAGAGCGAGGAGATAGAGAGGACTGCCCACAGGCTATGAGTAGGAAGTAGCCCAGGGCAGGGAATTGTTCCCCGGGAGCTTGGTGTGTTGTGGTGGGATTTCCCACTGAGCTAGAAGTGGACTGCTCCACTGCTGACAGGGCCCTGGGCTGGGACCTAATAGAGAGGGAGGGCCTGGGTCCTCCAACCCCTTCTTAGATACCTCCATGGGGGGAGCTTTGTCTATTGTATATGAACTCTGTGGCCATTAGACCACATGTTGGCTATTGACTCTGTGGCCATTGGGCCATTCTACCCTGACCCCAGAGCGGGGAAGTATGTTGACTCTGTGGCCAGTAGGCCAAATTACCTTGAATGTAGAGGAGCCGTATTAACTCTTGGGTCACTAGGCCATACTATTCTGAACACTGGAGATTGTATATTGACTCCCCTAAGCCTTGCTGTATATTGTCTCTGTGACCGCTAGGCAATACTGCCCTGAATGCAGGTTGCAGTGCATAGACTCTGTGGCTGTTAGGCCACGTTATCCTGAGAGGGAGTTCAAGGGGTCACTGTGGATCTGTCGCCGCCCTCACTAGTGGACAGGCAAGGTGCCCTCAACACCCTCTTAGATCTGAGCTAACATGGACTCATTGCATAATAAAGTGATTTTATAGCAACCCTTTAACCAAATTCATGGCTGTAATCAGCCAGAAACACATGACTGAGTTTAAATAAAATAAGAAAAAATACAAACTTTCATTCCAAACTGTAATTCTATCATTTTGATGAAGGTTGAAAAAAATCCTGTACTCAGAGTCTGCATCTGGGGGAGTGAAGGGAGCTTGGAGCCCAACTCCCACTGAGAGGCTGTACCAGCCAGCAGCCCTTGCTGTGCTGCGGTCTATGGAGGGTGGTTATGTAGGCATGCCCCTTATAGGGAACCCTTATTTGCAAGCTTTCTGAACATATTAGGAGGCATACTGAATACTTGAACTCGATCCCTTCTCTAAACTTATCTTAATCTGTAGTAATCAACACCAGTAAGGAAAGATATATGCACCATTAACTACAATTTACATGTGATAATACACTGTTTTTCTTCATTAGGATTTCCAGTCTCCTTTCCTGGCTCCTAAAGCTTCCTAATGTGTGCTTTCCTGGGGAACATTTAGACAACTGATAGTCCCTGGTATTCTTCTTTGTGTATACAGTGTAATTTGCCTCCCTTTTGCTAGACTTCAAAGACAATGGATCTGATTTTCCATTCATGCCAGTGTGACTGCTTATTTAATGGAGTTAAAGTGAGAGAGAATCAGGCATATGATATCTGGCAGAGATGATAGGAGAGGAGTTGACTGAGTAACAATTAAATGAAAAATCAAAGCCCAACTGATACCCTGAAATAGGGGCAGAAGTTGGGTGGGGTCAAGGCACAGCCAACTAATGAAAACCACAGAAATATTATCCTTTAACTGTTTCACTCCCAAGGAGAAACATTAACAATCAACACAGTTATGGGGAGGAGTGCGTGAACTAAATGCATACTCATTTATCTCATGTTCAAAAGGTTTTTTTTTTAAACCAGGAAATACAACAGATCCCCATGGGACATTACAGCATAAACATGAGACTGGCATATGTTTACAGTTGACAATAAAAAATCTGGAGAAATTATGTGGATTTCTACACATTTTCCTTATGAGGTATAAGGAAAAACATTTTTTCTGCAGTTACCTCACTGCTCATGCTATTATGCTGTTTCTTCTGTCTCATGGGTCTTCATTCTTATTGATTGTTAGACCAGCTCTGTTGCCTTATTGTCCCCTGTAAGATCTGTCTCAGATTGAGTGGAGGTGAAGATGACTGTTAGTTTGACAGAGGTAGGGACTCCAGAGTAAAACTTTACTCTGGGTATTATGTCTTAGTATTTTCACAGTTACTGTGATGAGTTAGAGAGCTGGCTCTTTAGTCATGTTAAAACAGTGTTTGTCACAGCTGAGGAGTTGGGCCAAAGATGACTTTATCATCTTTCCTCATACATTTTTCAGTATTTGCTCAGTTACCAAATTCCAAACAGCCTTATGGTGCACTGAACTGAACCATTTGCAACAATCCTCCATGAGCAGTTCCGTGATTGAGAAATCATCAAAGTACAGTAGTACCATAATTATGGCCCTGATATGCCAAAGCTAGGAAGAAAGGTGGCTTAGGGTTTTCTTTACCAGCCCTCTGCCACTAGAGGGCAAAGGGAATATCACCAGAATGCTCCAACTGGCCTGCTCTGCTGACTTTTTGACTCCTTTCTTTTTAATGAAGCAACACAAAGGAGTTGCAGTAGTGGTAATGATCTCTCAAATGGACTTAATTTACGGCTCTTTAGGGCTGTGATAGAACAGTCCTGCTTGAGTCCATCCTTCATCTATGGAACAACCTTCTGGCAGGTCCATGAGTATCCTTATTTGGGCAGCTGGAAATCACAGGGCAAAGTTCTTTATTTACTGTTCTTTAAGCCAAGGCAAGATGACTTTATAGCAGTGGACAGTACTGATTGTACTTAACTGATACACAGATTATTGGTTGTTTATACAGAATTACACAATACTATCACATGATTGTAGATCAGTGGTTCTCAAACTGTGGGTCTGGATCCCAAAGTGGATCTAGTGATCCCCTTTGAATGCGGTCGCCAGGGCTAGCTTAGATCTGCTGGGTCCCAGGGCTGAAGTCTGAGCCCTAGTGACCAGGGCTAATGGCAACTCGGTGGCAGACTCAGGTCCCCCGTTGCATGGGACTGAAATCCGTGAGCGTCAGCTTTGGCTCCTCTGTTCAGAGCAGTAGGGATGGAGCTTTGCCCCCCATCCTGGAACAATGGGACAGAGGCATTAGCACCCACTGTGTGGAGCAGTGGTGTTTGGGCAGGTGTAGGCATCATTCCCCCCTCATAGGTCCAAGTATTTTTTGTTGTCAGAAGGGGACCGCATGAATGTAATGAAGTCTGAGCATCCCTGTCGAACATGGTCCTGCGTGATGTAAATGAATATATAAATAAATAAATATTGGTATTGCTGCATGTATATCTGAGGCTACGTCTACACTACAAAGAAAAGTCAGAAAAAGATACGCAAATGGCGAACTGCAATTTGCATATTTTTTCCCGCTTTTCTTCTGAAAGAGGCTTTTCCGGCATTTGGCCCATCTATACGGGACCAAATGTTGGGAAAAACCCCTTTCGGAACATCCCTTCTTCCTTCTAAAACAAGGTTTACAGGGATGCCAAAAACGTGTCTGCTTTTCTGAATAGTTTTTTGGAAAAGCAGATGCGTTCCTTGAAGATGACAGAGCTTTTCTGGATACCTCTGGTATCTTGGAAAAGCTCTGTAGTCTAGACCTAACCTCAGTGTTAAGCTCGCTGCTTCTCATTCACTTACTTCAGTCTAAAGAACAGCAAGAATATTCTTCTTTTCAAGAATACTTATCTTTTCTGAGCTTAAGTGACACTTGTCAAGTTTATATCCATATAGACTATTATTAGCTGAACACTGGTTCTGGGACTCTTTATAGATTTTCCCACATGGAAGATAGTTACAACTATTATACTTAGCATGACTTCACCTTTCTTGTGATAAATCCTGAAAATTAACAAACTGGATCATGCAGATTACAAATGGAAACTGCCTTAGACATTGTGAATATTCTGGTTTTGGAATGCTGCCAATTAGGGTATGTCTTTTCCAGAGGTACTCAACTTTGGAAGCCCCAGGTTCCACAATGATACTCACAGCACATGCTGAGAGCCACAACTTAAGTGTGGTTGCATATACATGCAAATATATATATGCAAATAGCTTCTTTCACACTGACCAGCATGAATACAAAGATTAAGGCAAGACTATACAACAAACATTTAAGTCAATTCTGCTGATATTAATAACATTCAATATTTACTCAATTTCCACCCATATGACAACACTTTTAATGAGCAATGATAGTCCAGGAATGTAACTATTAAAACACATATCAGTAGAAGTCCATTATATTGACTACTTTATTGTTTTGGCTCCCACCTGCGGGCTGCGTGTTGAGCCCCACATAAACCCAAACCGCACAGCAGGCCACAAACAAACGGGCTGCAAGTTGAGTAACCCTGGGCTACTCTGCACCTTTTATATTGGACTAAGCTAGTATCCCCCGGGCCTCCTCACAAGGGGCCTCTGCAGTGGCCCAGTGTGCCTTTCCTTCCCCATGCCTCCCTTTCTCTGCCCTCCTTTCCCCTCTTCCCTTCCCTCCTACCCTACAGACACAACTGTATCATTGGAGCAGATGTGACTGGGGAAGGAACCTGTGAGGGTGAGGGAGGTGAAATGGGAAAGATGAAGGGTAGGAGATGCTCAGGGATGGGGCTGGGATTGGCATCTGCCTCGGGTGCTCCCATCACCTCTTGTGCAGTACCCTCAGTGGCCATGGGGGGCTAAGGGAAGAAGGCAGGGGGGTAGGAGTGGGATCGGGATCAGGGGTGGCAGCAGGAGCGGCCACCAGATGGTTAGGGTGGCAGTGAAAGCTGTGCAAATGGTCTGGCCCTGCTACTGCAGCTCCTGCCAAGTGTTTCGGTGCAGCTCCAGGTCTGCCTCCAGTCTGTGGTTCTGCTGGTCCAGGAAGCACTGCAGCGCACGCAGGTAGGCAATGTGCTCCCACTGCAGGTCTTCCTGGTCTCGCCTTCACCTGTGGGTCATGTGGGGTTGGGAGGATGGCATGGGAGACGTGGCTCACTCCCCACTCACAGCAGGTCCAGCTGTGAAGAAGAAAGAGAAAGGCAGTCATCCCTGGAGATACTGTGCATGAAGCCTAGCCCGCATCTCTGAGCTGACACCGAAAGGTCTCAGGTCAGATGGAGGGGATGGGCTTTGAGCAAGGCTACCTGAAGCTGGACAGCTGGCCCTTTCCTGCAGGGACACCGATGTCCCAGAGGGGAGCTGCACTTCCTCAATGCTCTGGGGGCAAGCAGGCATGGGAATGTGCCAGCCAGGCCAGGAGCCTGTGGGTCAGGGGGGCACCTGGGTGGCTCAGCTTCTTTCCATACTGCACACACACCAGGTCTGGCAGTTGTGGCATCCCGCACAGAGGGAGGATTTATATCCCTGCCTGCTGGGAGAGAAGGGGGGCAGGGTATTTGAGGGAGGTGTGTGTGTGTTAGTGGCAGATGCCGCTTGTGGGAAGGCTGTACCTGGGGCCCTTCCACTTCCTTCCCCTCTCAGCAGGCTCTCCTGGCATGGGCTCAGTGTCCTCTGCCTTGCCACACTGTTCCAGGGAGCAGATGTCCATGTGCCCTGTGCAGCACTGCTCTCTCTCTCTCTCTCTCTCTGTATCCATGTCCCCAGCCTCCTTACAGTGGTGGCTTGTGGTGGGAGGTTGGGAGGGTGTCCCCCGCTGGTTTTGGGAGTAAGGTAGGCCTTTCCAGACACCCTGTGAGCAAGAGCACTAGGGTCCTCTGTTGCATCCTCCTGGGGCTGTCTGCCCTTGACTGGCGCCCCCCATGCACAGACTTCTGCATGTTCCCCAGGCTGGAACGGCCAAGTGAGGATCACACAGCAGCCCCTCACTGCCTGCCACCTCCAACTGGATGTGCCTAGAGAAAGTAATGGTACTCCCCGATGGGCCTTCCCCTGCTTCGGACAAAGCCTGGGAGACATCCTGGGAGGAGGGTCCCAGCTCCAGGGTGAACATGACCTCCTGGCTGGCAGGCATTGAGATGGTGCCGGCCTCCTCTGGCTCCTCCTCACTGGCTCTGACCCCCAGAGGGAGATGACAGGTATTTTCAGCCCAGAGTCCACAACGAGGAGGTAGGGGAAGGGACTGACCTCCCCCAACCCCCCACAAGAATGCAGCAGACTTGGTCATAATAAGGGCAGGTCTGTGCTGCCCCAGAGCATGAGCTGCGCTCCTTGGTATAGGTCTGGCTGAGCTCCTTGATTGTCATACACACCTGCTCTTGGCCCTTGTGGCCCAGGCTATAAGCCATCTGGCAATAGACATCTGCATTCCTTTGCCTGTTGTGGAGATCCTGGAGGTTTGCTTCCTCTCTCCAGACCTCAATGAGGTCCAGGTGCTCCACTCCAGACTAGTAAGGTGCATGCCTCTTTCAACCCTGGGCAGGGTCCTGGGAGCTGGCTGTCTGCTCAGCTGCAGCTGGGGAGAGCTCGGACGGAGCATGGGGGTTGCTCATGGCAGCAGGGCCAGCTGTGATGGCTGTTGCTATGTGACACAGGGCTGTCAGGGCCTGTGTTATGCCACAAGCCCTTTCCCCTGTGGCTGTGGCTTTAAGGGCTGCAGGGGGAGAGGAATTATAGAGTTCTGATGAGTGTGGACAGAGTGACCAGCAGGGCACCTGTGGGAAGCCCTGGAGGCTACTTATTTCAATAAAATAATTCCATCTGACTTGTCTACACATGCCCTATTTCGAAATAGCTGTTTTAAATTAGGCATTATTCCTCATAAAACTATGGTTACAGAATTTGAAATAAGAAGCCCATTTCTTCAAAATTATTTCAAAATAACTGGCTTGCTGTGTAGACTCTAGTTATTTTGAAATAACACTGCTGTGTAGACATGTCTTTAAAGAGTAACTAATGTCTTTGGGTATGTCTACACTACCCCGCTAGTTCGAACTAGCGGGGTAATGTAGGCATACCGCACTTGCAAATGAAGCCCGGGATTTGAATTTCCCGGGCTTCATTTGCATAAACTGGGCGCCGCCATTTTTAAATCCCTGTTCGGCCTCCTAGTCCGAACTACCGTTTCTCCTTGTGGAATGAGGAGTAACGGTAGTTCGGACTAGGCTTCCTAGTCCGAACTACCGTTACTCCTCATTCCACGAGGAGAAATGGTAGTTCGGACTAGGAAGCCTAGTCCGAACTACCTAGTTCGTGCCGCGTGTAGCCACGCGGCACGGGGTTCGAACGAGCAGGGATTTAAAAATGGCGGCGCCCAGTTTATGCAAATGAAGCCCGGGAAATTCAAATCCCGGGCTTCATTTGCAAGTGCGGTATGCCTACATTACCCTCCTAGTTCGAACTAGGAGGGTAGTGTAGACATACCCTTTATGATCTTAATGAAATGAGAGGATTCAGTAGTAAGTTTTCTGGAAAGATCTGTATGTATGCATTTAGATATAGCAAACAACCAAAACCACTTGAAACCTAAGTAACTGATACACTTTTCATCTTTTTGGAGGAACTAAAAGACTCTTAAAAATAAAATGTAGTTGCTATGTAATACAGGTGACAAATCCTAAAGATAATGGATTTGTTCCATATTGGAAATACAGCCAAAGAGTCCACGGATGGAATTTAAGAGAAACTTTTATGTTTGAAAAAAATAGAAACTTTTATGGCTTGTCTGAATAAGAAATGGAGGGCTGGATGCTAAGTATTTAACATAGGTTTCACTTTTTAAAATTAAATTAAAGAATGGTGACATTGTTTGTTAAATTATTTGCTAAATTTATTTCCTGGTTTTGTAAATGGAGAGAGACATGCTCTGAAATGGAAAATATTAGAGTTAAAAATACTTTAACTTATCTTTCGGAATGCAGAGCCAATTAATTGCAATTCCCACAGTTTTACAGATGTTCAACAGTGGCATAGATTTTAGAAGGAAAAACTGGCCATCTTCATAATTTCTGTTTAGGCCTTAGACAAGTCTTGTGTATCTATAAAATTGTAGAAGGAGTAAAATAATTGAGAACTGCATTTGCAATGTGTTCCGCAAATTTGGGCAGAGTACTTGCCCATGCACACAAAGCTCTACTGTCTATCTCTAAAGCAACTCACCTTTGGGAATATAAAGTCAAAGCAGAAAAATTGAGAATTTAATGGTCTACCATTATTGTTAAAATCACAATGACGGGCCATGATCTTTGAGTACAATTTTGATCCTTATGGAGTAACTGAAATTATAGCATTTCATACCTTGACTATATTATAGGGAATAAAACATCTGTCTAAATATTAGAGATATAAAATCCTCAAAATAAAGATATTTGAGAATATCTTGCACAGAGCACCTTTCCACCTGCTTGCTTAGTGTAATGCAGTCATTATAGCAATAAATGTTTCTAATAAAGTATGAAAATGGATTGTTTGCTTTGCTGCTTGTATGAACTCTCATTTTTCTTTTTATTATATTGAATCTGACATTTGCTTACCCTTTATCAGTGGAATATTTAATCAACTCCAATCTGTAAGAAGCAAGAGGAATTTCTATTTTATTTAAAACCTGTCCCATATGAAAAAGGACTGGGAAATAGCTCATGCTGTGTATGGTAAGCATGAAGAGTGTTAGAGTTACAATCCTGAATATTTATCTAGTCTACAAAAAAAGATAGTTCTAAATATGTACAATGCCATCTGTGTCTCCTTCAATTGCTTAAAGCAATACTCAAAAAGATTTAATAATTTTATGTTTCTAATTTTTATCTGCAGTACATAATCAATAGATTTAAAATATTCAATTTCATTAGGCTATTTTCAGTATTTTCAGAAAGATCCTGTGGAATATTTCCCTCTATTCCTTTTGCTCTATTACCTTTAAGAAACATCATACCTATATCTCCAGTAATTTATCTGGGTCATTCACCAAAATACTCAATATAAACAGTCTGTGCTTCATCTCTTTCTGTATTTTGGCTAATCTTCTGTTTCAAACCATCTAATGACAAATGCTAGTTATCTGGAGGAACATGGCTTTCAGACCAATACGGTATGATTTATGGTTTCTGTTCTACAAAAAGTATCATGAGCTCACAGAAGTGAAAACTTCCAAATAGGTATCTAACTTTTGTAATAACTGCATCTAACATCATGTCTGCATATATATATATAACAAATAGTGTGAGTGATGTGTTACTATACAGTGCATAGCTTGATATGGTTTTGTTTTGTTTATGAATTTGGCTTGGATCTGTTTCAAATGTCATACCCATTCAGTTGCTCTAGTCTAATGTTCCTAAATACAAGCCTGTACTGAACATTGTTAGTTAATTATTTCAATAAAATATTTGTTTCAATTTTACTGACGATATGCAGTGCCTCTGCCACTTTTAACCATTTTAAATGACCATATTAGCAAATATAAGTAAATGAACTTGAGATTTCCAACTTACAAAAAAGATCGACCAGAAAACAACTAGTTGTACAATACAAGAGCAAGGGGACACATGATTAAATTAAAGGCCAATACTTTGAACAAATAAAATGAAATCCTTCTTTACACAATGCATGTTCAGTCAGTGGATTTCACTACCACGGGGGGTCATTGAGACAAATGCTGTGGCTGGATTTAATAAAAGGACTGGGTAATTTTATGACTATTATTAAAATATGTAGCTCGGCAAGCTAAGATAATGGTCAGTGGGGTAATCAAACCTCATGCTTCAGTTTGTAAGGTGGGAGTGAGAAACCTTTCTCTGTTCGTAGTGCTAAATACACTGGCTTAGTGATATATGGCAGTTTCATTTTTTTTTAATAATCAGGTACTACTCATAGTTATGACATTAGACAGACTAGACCAATCACTGATCTTACCTGGGATGACAATTCTTAGGTTCTTAGGAAAAAAAGAGTAACTAAAAATCTTATACAAATATAGCCTGAATCTTCCATTTTTGAAAATCTGTAATGCGACCTTTCAGTAGTGACAGATCTCTGTTCCTGTCCACGGCAACATGATCCTGACCATTCCTCTTCTATGCATGAATCTGGCTATGGAAGAAGCTATTTGCAAACACAGTCTGTGTTTAAGCTAGATTTTGTTCAATGTACAGATTTAACTCCATTTTTTCCTGTCACAGGATTTCCACTTCTGCACCCTGAATGGGTTCCCTAGTCTTTTTTTCCCAGGACTTTACAGATCAACAAAAAGTGGAGAATTTCTTTATATTTTATTATATGGATTCTAATACTTGTTACCTAGGGAGGATCATCTTTACAATGATGTTATTAAGGTATGGGACTTGTCCTGCATACTTAAATGAATTCACTCTACAGTTTATTGAATGTCATGTTTCATAAGATATCAAGACCGGAAAAGAAATATGAATCAGATAAGGATAATTGAAAAAAAATCTTTTCAAGTAAAATTAGCGAGCCTTCATGATGTGTTCTGTTGAAGTCAGAAAAGCAAAATTTGGAGAATGATTTAATTAGGAGCCTGCCAGTGAGATACAGAGTCTTTCACCTCTAGGTAAAGTGGCATGACTCCAGCTCTGGTTGATAACAATTAGAAAGTTGACTATCTGGCTGCTGCTAGGTTACCTTTGTGAAGTAGATTGTTGGTCTCAGTCCAAGTTTAGTGTGCATCATAAAAGTTAACATTACAATTGGCACTCATTGATACCTTTTTTTAGCAGTCCCAGCTGAGAAACCCATGATTCTGAATGGGCATGGATACTGACCTAGTTTCTCACTTCTGGAAAGATGCCAATGTACATTGGGGAAGTTTGCACTGCTATTGCTCACTTCATTTAGAAGAAAAATAGACAACTTTGGTTTGCAGTACCAGCATCTTTTCCAAGCATCAAATTGACTTCGAAAGAAGAAAATAAAGAGAACCTGGTTGTGAATGTCAGAATTATTCCTGGTATAAATGTATTTAAATACTACTTCCCAAACAGTTGCATTCAAACACCTCTGAATTGTCAACATATTTATAAAAGAGTTAAATGCTTGTTACTGCACTTTAGTCAGCTTTGATCTACAGTTGTTTCTCTTGGATCCAGTGATGTTAATTTCAGATATGAAAATCAGAAATATATATTCATACACACTAGTCTAACTGCATATTGTACAAGTAGCATGAGAGCAAAACTCACAGTTCTAAAAATCACAGGTTTCTATCACCTGAGCTAATGATGACTCCCTATTGCCTGTGAGAAATAGGAGGGATTTTATCCTATTTCAGGCCACCTACAAGATGTTGAGAGAAGAGCAAACACTTGGGATGACAGGATCCCTTTAGCTGAAGTCTGTGGTATGCATTTATAAAGTTAGTATGTTAGAGAACTGCCACACTTTGGAGATTTGGCATCATTTTATTAAATTAACATTTTTTTGCCAACAAAAACAGAAATCTATGTTTTTTTAATAGTTAGGCTTTGCATTTTAAACATATTTTAGATGAATTGTTAAAAGCACAAGGAAACTTCTTGGCATTGAACAAAAGGACCATTATAACTCTGCAGTCAGCTTTATTATTGTAAGTACTGTAATGAATTCTACTTTGGAGCTCACTTGAAGACCACCCAGACATTTTTTTTGGGTGCAAAATCAATCTGTCTACTTCCCACGGGTCTTCAAAACTCTGCACTGATTTCCTGTTTTGTAAGATCTAAATGATCCGAATCCAGATCAATGGAGAAATTATTTATCACCTAATTTCTCACAGTAGCGGACAAGGTCAGTTGGGATGCTGCTGCCACCAGTTCATAGTATATAACTTTCTGAAGTTAGTGGCAGGTCTTCAGTTCAGGCCCCCTTCCTTTGGGATATCTAGGCCATATGTGGTTTGCCAAACCTAGGACTCCTGAGCTGCAAGGACACAATGGAAAACCCATTGATTTTCTTGAGAGAGAGATTGAGGTGGTCACATGTTAAGTTTTGTTTTTGCAAGACTTGTTATTTTTGCGTTCCCCAAAGCTAAATCCAACTCCCCCCTCAGGCTTTGTGATGGACAACATTTGGCTGTCATTCCTTCAGTATGAAATAGGTAAGGCTAACTGTCTCTGTCTCTTAATTGAGGACTGCATGGAGAACATCTGACTGACATTGTTTCTAGCAAGTAGTACGCCTGTCTGCTTATCAGATTATGACAGATCTGTTAATGAGAATCAAGACCCGAGTCTCCCCCTGACTGCAATCTGAAGGCTTAACTGGGGGATAACTGACTGTGCACGTGGTCAGTTAAGACTTAATTAGTAACCAAAAGCATGGACCTAGTAATGGTCAATGCTCAGTTAAAGGAGGGATTCTTCAGAAAAGTGGAAGCTCCTGAGCAGGGGAGCTTCCAAAGGAGCTAAGCAGAGGTGATGCCGAGCTCTTGGGTGAGCCATTCAGGGCAGGGAGCATGTAACAGATGCTCCTGAAGATGGGAAAATTCTAGTGGAAGACTTGCTGTTGGTAGACATCCAGAAAGGCCTGGCCTCAGCATGGGTAGGGCCCAAATAATGTCAGGAAGCCGTACCTGCTAGATGCAGAGCTCTGTTCTGGGGAAGCGCTCCCCTTCACAGGCCTCCAAGAATCCCACTCTTGAAGAGAACTCCATTGAGGCAGTAGCAGGACATGTCCAGGGGTGGGGCCCTGAGCTGAGAGTTTCCCAGGTGAAGTACTTGGATAGAAGCTAATAGTGGACACAAGTGAGATGTGATGGGCTGGGTCTGATTCAGTTTCTCTGATAGGAAGCTGGGATGAGAGTTTGGTTTTTGCCTTGTGGTTGTTACCCTTTTTGTTAAATAAATAAGATCCTCCAAAGAGAACACTCCTTAATATCTGAACCCTGCTTGGACTTACCGATATACAAGAGAAGGAAAATAAGGAAGGCCCTCACCTCTGCACCAGCGTCAACATTATGGGGCATGCAGGAGCCGTCTGCACTATGACACTGCTACTCTTTTCAGCATGGAGACTGATGGGTAGAAGATCTGAATTCTACTTTTACGAATATGGAGAGGGCTAGATGTCTGTGTAACAGATTATCATCTCCCCACTTGTCCCCTCCCCTGTCCCCAAGGTTGGAATAGTATTTCAGTTTTTAAAATATTGGATTGGATTATAACCTGGTCTCTTCCCCTTTTCCAGTTTAAATCAAACCTCTATACTGTGCCAGTACAGAAAAGTAGAGCTCACATTTTTATTTATATAATGCTGTGACGGGGCGGGACCCGCATATCCCGGGGAAGCAGGCCCACCCCGCACTGATCCCGCGATCACCCTGTCACTAATGGGGGCGGCGCGGGGCTCGGGGGGAGCGTGCGCGCAGTGTAGCGCGGCGGTGGCTAAGCTGAACGGTGGAGCAGAGGGTGCCACAAGGAAACTGCTGGCGGGAGGTGAGGGGGGGCAGGGCCGCAGGGGTTGGTGTCGGCCGACGGCGGTGATGTCTGACGTCCCCACAGCGGCCGCGGGAGATTTAAATGGAGGAACGGAGGAGCCAAAACGGGGGGGGAGTGCAGAGAGGAGCAAGGGTGGAGAGGAGGAGAGCGTAGATGAATCGGAGACAAACAACAGCAGGGTGGAAGTAGCCCAGGGCAGGGCAAGGAGCCGGCGCACCGGTGGGTTGAGGGTCGTTACCCCTCCGGTGGGACAGGTCCTTGGGAGTCTGTCCTTAGGGCCCTGGGCTGGGGTCCGGGAGAGAGGGTGGGCCCGGACCCCCCTCCCCGCACTTCCATGGCTGTAAACACACTGACACGGAAAAGGGGACTGTGACTAAGGGACACAAAGGGAAGGAAAGGAGGGGGAGCAGGACGAACCCCCACAAATGCAAACGATTGAATAAGAACCAATGTAGCATCACACTATGTAGATGTGCTCTGAACAGAGTTAAATGTGACGTCAGCTGGCTGACCTGAACTTTGCCTATGCAAGCACTTACAATGTTCCTGTCACTGGTGGAGCTTAAAGCCTGATAACAATGGTAGGGAGTTGTAGCAAAGTCTCCACATTCTTCTCCAAATGAGTGATATTATGCTCTATCTCCCACTGGCATGATGACCCCAAACCATGGGCTAAATTCAGCTGTTCACTATTAAGGGAAGGGAATATAGAGATTAGTTTTATATCTTCTTCCAGTGTATTTGTTTAGGACCTTGATAAAATGCTCCTTTTCTCAGTTTCTGAATAATGCCTGTTACGCCTGATGGTGCTCCATTACTCTGAGAGGGCATGGCCAGCCCCAGTCTTCATGTGCTAGCTATTCAGTAGACATGGGGGAAGTGCAAGCTGGAACTCTCATTGCAAAGTGTCTGCAGCATACTCCCTATGGGTATGTCTACACTACCCTCCTAGTTCGAACTAGGAGGGTAATGTAGGCATACCGCACTTGCAAATGAAGCCCGGGATTTGAATTTCCCGGGCTTCATTTGCATAAGCGGGGAGCCGCCATTTTTAAAACCCCGCTGGTTCGAACCCCGTGCAGCGCGGCTACACGGGGCTCGAACTAGGTAGTTCGGACTAGAATTCCTATTCCGAACTACCGGTACACCTCGTTCCAATAGGAATCCTAGTCTGAACTACCTAGTTCGAGCCCCGTGTAGCCGCGCTGCACGGGGTTCGAACCAGCGGGGTTTTAAAAATGGCGGCTCCCCGCTTATGCAAATGAAGCCCGGGAAATTCAAATCCCGGGCTTCATTTGCAAGTGCGGTATGCCTACATTACCCTGCTAGTTCGAACTAGCGGGGTAGTGTAGACATACCCTATGATATTCTTTCTATATCACTGCTTTATAAGAAGAATACCAGACTCCAAGTATCAGCTTAGCTGCTACAATTCCTTTCCCCCACAGTCCTCCTCATAGCAGTAAACTGCTACTTTGCTCTGTTTTATTTTTTACCTTGATCTCACATGAAAAACAGGTAAAGTTACAGTGACCAGAGTTTCAAAACTGTCTGGGAAATGCACACGCTCCAACAGTGAAGTACAATGGCCTGAGTGCAACAATCCTTCCTTTCCTTCCTTCCCACTATAAAAGGTTTCTCTGTGTACTGTGAGAAATAGAAAAGATCCTGCTGTGGATCTTCTTTGGTGTGCATGAAGGAGAAAATGTTTTATCTACTCAGGTGAAAGAACAGGAATTTCTATTATATGCTGCATTATAGGTTGGAATCATTTTGCAATATAGGAGAGCTACTTGGACCACAGTGTATGCATTTGAACTTAATGGGTATGCATTACTTTGTCTTTCTAACCCAACTGTTTATGCCAATGAGTAAAGAAGTTATTCTGAAGACTCTCATTGTGCTTTGTCACCAGCTGCTGGCCTCTCCCTGAATAACAATGCTGCTAGGTAACTAATGAGCCCAGCTGGCCTGCCTTGGAAGTGACAGAGTGGCCACAGCTCCTGATGGGCTGCCAAACCCATAGTTATAAGCCTGGCCCCCACAGCAGATCAGTGGCTACTCAACATGTATCATGCCTGAGGCTGCCTTTGTCTTTGTTTCAGTCCCTACTCCTATTTTGTTCCAGCCTACTTCCAGTTACTGTTCCCTTGTGGCTTCAGACTTATGGTTTTACTTCTCACCTCTGGCTTATGACTGGTTGACACTCTGGTTCGAGCATTCAGCTCTTGTCTCTCTGGTATGCATCTCTGACTCTGGTTTGCCTCCTGGCTTTGGCATTTGGCTTCTAATACTGATCCTTAGCTTGTTTCCTGGATTTTGCCAGCCTTAGACTTAGCTCCGACATGTTGAACTCTGGCTCCGACCATTAGGTTTGACGGTCCATGCCTGGTCAGCTACATGCTTAACTTGCAGTGTTGTAACTGTGTTAGTCTGAAGCTATTATAGCGGTAAGGTGGGTGGGGTGATGTCTTTTATTGGGCTGATAGAAACCCTTCAAAATTGTGATTCCCATGTTGCATTTCTTGATCTTCTGCCAATATGATATAATCATAGTATATTTGCGTACATTCTATGGGTTGACACTGGAAAAAGTTCAGAAAAGGGCAACAAAATGATTAGGAGTTTGGAACGGGTGCCATATAAGAGATATTAAAAAGATTGGGACTTTTCAACTTAGAAAAGAGGAGATTGAGGGGGAGTATGATAGAGACCTATAAAATCATGAAAGGTATGTAGAAAGTGAATAGGGAAAAATTTCTTACTTGTTCCCATAACATCAGAATTAGGGGTTACCAAATGAAATTAATAGGTAGCAGGTTTAAAACAAATAAAAGGAAGTTTTTCTTCACACAGTGCATAGTCTATCTGTGGAACTCTTTACCAGAGGATGTTGTGAAGACTAGGACTTTAACAGAGTTAAAAAAAGATCTAGATAAATTTATGGAGGTTAGGTCCATCCATACTTATTACACAGAATGAATAGGAGTAGTGTTTCTAGCCTCTGTTTGTCAGGGGCTAGAAATAGATGACAGGAGAGGGATCACTTGATGATTGTCTGTTCTGTTTACTCCCACTGGGACATCAGTCAGAAGACAGGATACTGGACTAGATGGACCTTTGTTCTGACCCAGTATGTCCGTTCTTATGTTCTTATGGGTCAAATTTCCAAAAGCAGGCCCTAAAATTACATGTACAAAATATTCAGGTGTATGTTCCAGACCCACATTTGCTTATACAAACTGGATAATTACATATCTAGCTTATTATTTGCATGCTTAGTTAATTCACTAGGGCAAATGGCAGGCCAACTGCATGCATAAATGTGGAATATAAGTTAGTTTTTCATGTTCAGTTTTTCATACATTCATAGAAACTCACAATAAAGAAGACCTTCTGGGTCCATTGGTCCATATCTCCCTGTAGCTATGATGACTGTTCCCTGTTGTATGAATTCTGTTATTTCTAGTTTTAAATATCCCAGTCAGTCCTTCCACTATTTCCCTTGAGAGACTGCTCCACTTCTGAAGCCAATTTTGGCCTCTATGAAATACTGAAGCTCAAAAGTTCCCTGTGTCCTAGAGAGTTGGAACATCTGCTGAATTCATAAGTGACTTGTTGATGGAATTCAGTGGCATAAGAGCCAGGAATTGACCAGCTGTGTTTTTCTGGTATTTTATTTGAAATCAATGAGAATTACTGAAGGGAAGGAAAACATAATCTGTGTCTAGTTTATGCAAAAAGAAACACTGGCACATGATTTAAACGTATTTTTTGTTGATCTGAACACCTGAAGGAGAAGAATGAAGTTTAAAGCACTACTTCCTCTGTCACTGAAGTGTATTGGGAAGAGGTGTGTTTTGATGCCCACATCACTTGCTGTGCCAGAAAAAAGACTGCTTTGGGGGGATAGTGTGTGTATGTGTGAGGGGGTGGGGGGCTGATTTGCAGATAGGGTATATACCCAGGATATAGGAGAAAGGATTTGAACAGAAATCCACCACCTCTCAGGTGAGTATGCTAACTCTTCCACTAGCCCAATTCATATTTAAATTAAGGTAGAACAATTTTGATAAAAGTGTTTTGCAGGAGCCTCAGATTGGACTATTCCATAGCTTAGTGATTGGAGCACTCACCTGAGAAGAGACAAATCCTATTCAAGTCCTTCTTCCCTCTGATGAAGGGGGGCTTAAACTGGGGTCTGTCATAATTGAGTACCTGTCTGCCAGTTTAAAGATGATAAGGGAAGTCATTTTTTTCATTTGTGTGAATTTGCCTGAGGGGCCCAATCCAGTAGGTTGCCTGTAAACATGGCTACCAGATCAGCCCTGGTACATTATGTAAGTAGCTGAATGCTTGTCTTCCCTGATTTGTGAATCACTCTGTATCCTAGCCAGCAGGGACAGATGACCATTTTGCGGGGCCCAGGGCAGGACAATTTCGTGGGGCCCCCCTTTGCCACGGCGCATGCGCGGGGCTTCTTGAAGCTCAGGGCCTGGGGCGGTCGCCCTGCTCGCCCTGCCCTATATCCGCCTCTGGTAGGCAGGAGATAGGTGCATGGACTCCCAAAGTGAAGCTACAATGTGCATACTCAGAGGCTGAAATGTAGGTGCTAGGAAACCATTTTTTAAGAACATAAGATCGGCCATACTGGGTCAGATCAAAGGTCCATCTAGTCAAGTATCCTGTCTTCTGACAGTGGCCAATGCCAGATGCCCTGGAGGGATTGAACCGAATAGGTAATCATCAAATGATCCCTCTACTCTCATACATTTCCAGCCTATGGCAAACAATTCCTACCCATCCTGGCTAATAAGTATTGATGGAGCTAACCTCCATGAATTTATCTAGTAACCTTTTTTTACAAAAAGTGAGATGCCAAATGATTTTAGGTGCCTCTAGGATTAGGTGACAGCCCAGTGGAAGTTTTGTGAATTGCAGTTGTTCCTAAAAACATAATTTAGGCCTTAAGTACCTGGATTTTAGATTAACTTCTCTAAGTATATAATTCTGTTAACTGGTTAAACAAAAACTGACAATCAACGAGAAGGCGAAGTGGTACATTTAAAAAAGTTGTCACGTGATAATGATCAATAATAGTAATCAACAAATTATTGGATAATTAATACCCATTTTTCAGATCTAAGACATCTTGAGGAGATAATTTAATTAAACTCTTCTGATAGTATTAGTACATTGTTAAATAACAACCAAGGAAATAAAAACTACTGTTTTAACTATTAAAATGAAAGATGCTACTCTCCAGTGCCCACACAATGTATTTTACTCATATATTATCCAGAAATATGCCATGAATATGAAAATTAAAAACACAATATTAAGATTAAAAGATTTAACAAAAAACCAAACAGTCTTTACTAGCAGTTTCCCTGTGTATCACATGTCTAGGAAACATTTGCACTTTGACTTACTATAATACAGTAGAGAAAATAGAGAACAAATACATGTCCCAGACCTGGATAACCTGAAGTTAATTCCACATGTCAAACTGATTGCCTGACAAAAGGCAGGCATATTCTATGATGACATGCAAATAGCACCTCCATCCTGCAGACATCCCCTAATTATAAAAGAGAAATTATTTCCCATGTTCATTGCTAGCAAATGTATGTTACTCTGGTGCACCATAATTTCAGTCTAAGTACTGTATCAAAGTTTGCTGAATGTGAAGCACAAAGCATGTTAGATGTTAAACTGTAATTACAGAAGGAAGTGGATTTCTAAAGTATTATGTTTTCTGATGATATTTTATTTTATTGGTTTTCAAATATACTTAAGAGTGCCAGTCTAAGCAGCTGAGCATATTGGCAAACAAAGTTCCAAAATAACATATGATTTTAATCAAGTAATGTAGAACAGCTTGCTGAACAGGATTAAAAACATTGTAGTCCACAAAGAAGCAGTGATGGATAGGGTACGGCACTAGGACTCGTGAGTTTTATCCTGGGCTCTGCCAGTGAAGTGCTATGTGATTCCTATGTCTCTGTTTCCTTTCCCATGAACTGTAAGTTTTTGGGGTACAAAGTGTCTATTACTGAATGTTTGTACACTGCTAGAACAATGGGAGGCTTGATTTGAGTGGATGGATCTAGGCCCCACAGCAATACAAACAAATAAGAATAATATGTTAATTGCGTAGCTGAAGCAGAAGTACCTTAACTTGACTTTTGGCGCTGTCCACACTGCAGGAAGTTGAAGGGAGAAAACTCTTCCTGCGACTTCCCTTACTCCTCATGGAAGCAGGACTACTGGCATCAACCGGAGTGCCCCTCTCACTTCAAATTAGAGTGTCTTCACTAAGCCCGCTAAAAGTGAATA
The DNA here is from genome assembly GCF_049634645.1 of Pelodiscus sinensis. Taxonomy (NCBI): domain Eukaryota; kingdom Metazoa; phylum Chordata; order Testudines; family Trionychidae; genus Pelodiscus; species Pelodiscus sinensis. Next base: position 50,266,672 of record NC_134718.1, read on the forward strand.
AGAGAGAAAGGGTATAAAAACAGAACATGAAGCAGAGGAAACACTAAGGTATACATTCTGTTTTTCTGTAGCAGAGTCAGTAGCAGCTGTGTGTTCATATGAAGGCCGACGATGGCAGTAAAGAGGAAATGGTGATTAGCTTTTACTTTATTCTTGCAACAGGCCCAAATGTGCTCATAATGCCCTTTGGTTTTAACCCGTGTAAGATTTCTTAAAAGAGGCATTTTCTTTTAAGCATGTGATCTTTACAATTCCGCCAGTCTCAGATTTGTGTTATCATACCATCACTATTTTGTCTGTCATGATTTTTCCATGATACATACTATTTTTATGGCTGTTTTTCTATGTTCACTCATGCTATGGAGGAAAGCAGAGATTTGCAGAAATGAACCATGTGAAACTCTGTATGGGTACGTCAACACTACAGCGCTAATTCGAACTAACTTAGTTCGAATTAGTTAATTCGAACTAAGCTAATTCGAACTAACGCGTTTAGAACTAAAAACTACTTCGAATTAGCATTTTGCTAATTCGAACTAGCATGTCCACATTAACTGGACCCTGAACCGGGCTTAAGGATTGCCGGAAACAGTGCCAGCAGGGCATCAGAGGAGGACTTAGAGCGTGGAGATGCTGTCTCAGGCTAGCCGAGGGCTGCGCTTAAAGGGTCCCGACCCCCACCCCGGACAGACAGTTCTCAGGTGTGCCCTGCTTGCAAAGCAGTCCTGGCTTGGAGTGCCCGGACTACCCACACTGGGCACATCACACCACTTGGCCATCAGCCTGGCTGCACTTGCCGCAGGCTGCCATCTGGGGAGAGGGGGCAATTGGGGGGCTGCAGGAGAGCTTCCACCCCCAGAAGCCCACAGAGCCAGCCCAGTCCTCCCCATCGGGGGCTCGTACCCCATTCCTCCCTCACCTCCTTCCACTTACCCTTCCCTAGCCCCCCTTCTTATTGATGTACAAAATAAGGATAACGTTTCTTCCAACATTGACTCTGTCTTTATTGAACAAAACTGGGGGAGACTGGGAAAAGGAGGTGGGAGAGGGGAAGAGAGAGGCTGGGAGAGGGGAGGGCAACTAAAATGATCAGGGGTTGGGAACAGGTCCCATATGAAGAGAGGCTAAAGAAACTGGGACTTTTCAGCTTAGAAAAGAGGAGACGGAGGGGGGACAAGATAGAGGTCTCTAAAAGCATGAGTGGGGTGGAGAGGGTGCATACAGAAAAGTTCTTCATTAGTTCCCATAAAGAAGGATTAGAGGACACCAAAGGAAAGGAATGGGTAGCAGGCTTCAAACTAGTAACAGAAAGTTGTTCTTCACAAAGCAAAGAGTCAGCCTGTGGAACTCCTTTCTGCAGGAGGCTGTGAAGGCTACAACTAGAACAGAGTTTAAAGAGAAGTGAGATCAAGTCATGGAGGTTGGGTCCATGGAGTGGTATTAGCCAGGGGGTAGGAGTGGTGTCCCTGCTTTGTCACTGTCTTCGGTCCATCCCCTCTAGAGTCCCTAGGGTTGGCTGCTGTCGGCAGACAGGCTACTGGGCTAGATGGACCTTTGGTCTGACCCAGGACGGCCATTGTAAGCTCAGGGCTCAGGGTCGGGGGTCTCAGTGGACCCCCTTGATTTTCATGCACACCTGCTCCTGGGTGGCCAGGCTGGCAGCTCTCCTGCCCTAACTGGCCACTTTCCTGTGCCTAGTGTGGAGATCGTGGACGAGGTCCACGATGTCTGCACTAGCCCAGGCGGGTGCCCGCCTCTTGCGGTCCCAGGCAAGCTCCCGGGAGCCGCCAGCCTGGTCCCGGGAAGAGGGGGAGGGCTGGGGGGCATCGGGTGGCTGGCTCGATCTGTGCCAGGTGCAGGGTCTTCTGGCTGGGTGCTGGCAGGCTTGCACCTGGCATGGGCACCGTAGCCAGCCCGTGCCCCTTTAAGGGGTCCGGGGCCGGGAGGGGGGCAGTAGAGTTTCCCTGGTGTTGGCCAGAGTGGCCACCAGAGAAACCTGGGGAGGGCTAGCCTCCCACTAGTTCGAATTAAGGGGCTACACGGCCCTTAATTCGAACTAGTAAATTCGAACTCGGCTTAATCCTTGTGGAATGAGGATTACCTAGTTTGAACTAAGCGCTCCGTTAGTTCGAATTAAATTCGAACTAACGGAGCGCTAGTGTAGCACCTATGAAAGTTAGTTCGAACTAACTTTGTAGTGTAGACATACCCTATGTGAGCAAGTGTACCAGGAATAATTTTCCTGAACACATGCTGGCAGGTTTCAGGGTTCCAAAATAGCTCTAGTCTGATAGTCCTCAATACATTTTGGCTCAAACTGTGTTTTCATGGCACGGATCCCTGTTAGGCATTGAGCCTGCATGGAACTCAGGGACACTGAATGTGCTGTACTACTTTAGTGTGGAACAGGTGACTCTATGTCCCTTCCTCATGTCCTTTGGATTGGCTCTTCCCACTGGAATAATAGCAGGAAGCAGTCATTAATTAAGAAGTGTCTCTTGACTCATTTACAAAGAGGAAATTCCTTGCACTGTTCCTTCACTTTACATAGCAGCCAAAATCTGGCCCTTTTAATGTAATCCATTTACAGATTGTGGATTATATTCAGTAACTTTATGGGCACAATGTGATGTGGAAGTGGTGCTAATGTTAATAAATTAGGAGTTTTATTGGTACAGCAGACTGCATTTAGATGATTATGGGCATGGATGGGATTTCCTCAACATATCCACTTTGCATTACTTTTTTTAGTGACTGGATGAAAAAATCTGAGATAGCATTGCTGAGGTCTCCCTTTCATCCTCCAAACTTAAACGGATATTTGTCCTTTTTTTAAAAGCAGGAAATTATTAGTTATTTTGCATAATCTGAGGATGTAGTGTATCTTTCTCATGGTGATAAAAATCTGCATTTCAATTTCTTCCCTGTTGTATTGTATATGCTAAGTTAACTATAGCTTTGTGACTCTCTTTGCCATTGATTTACCTACCTAAATGTGTTTTCAGCAGAGTCTGAGCATGTTATCACCATGTTTCCTTTTCTAGTGAGCTGTGGAAGATATATTTAAAGTTTTACAATTGTAATTGTCCTTAATTTGTCTGTGATTTAACTACTTGTGGAAGGCACTTGAGTGACAAGCCAAAAGGATGATGTTATCTAGCTATCAACATAGAAACTGCAGTATCAGCCTCATCAGGATTTCCTGACAACTAATCTCATCTCAGAACTGGTGAGACCCCTTGGAATAGGTTATTCTCTTTCAGTCCCTGGCATCTCTGCTGTGAGGCCCTAAATTGTCAGGTAGAACTAAGTGTGGGATGATGGCTTTTGTAATATGGTGATGCAATATAAATTACAGGTTGAACCTCTCTAGTCTAGCATCCTTGGGACCTGAGCGGTGCCTAACCAAAGAATTTGCCGAACCACAGAAATTCGATTGTGTCTGGCAGAATTACCAACACTTCCATTGCTTAGAGGGCTCTTAGAAGATAGTTAGGGGTAAAATAGAGCTAAATAAGAACACAGCACAATGAGAGTCAGGACTGGTTAAGATAAACAAACTTTATGGGATGGCAGGAAACTTGGCCACATCCATGATACGTGGACATCCTGCTAACTAAAATCATGCCAGACCATCGATGTTGCTGAACTAAAGAGGTACACTAAATTCATGCACATGTTGTTAATAAAGCATTTAATGGTAACAATTTTTAGGCACCACTGTCCTAAGCTAGAGTCAAATTAGTGACCAAGAAATTAAAAATAATTTGTTTGATGCCCTGCTGCTCTTCTGCCCTAACATTCTCCTTCACAATAGTTCTCAGAGTATTAAAATACATGTTTTTCAGGAGGGGCTGGGGTCAGGAATCAGTAGACTGTACTTGCTGTTTACACCAAGAAAACATGGCCTTGCATGCTGACAGTGATTTATTGTCTGAGATCTCAAACTGTCCTTATTGGCTTTCTTTTGTGATAGCAGAAGCAGAGCTATTGTTATGCTCTCAGCCCGATCTATTTATATATTCTAAAACCAAACACTCCAATCTATATTGGGGTGTTCTAACGACACCTAAAGAGGTATTTTTCCTTCTCTCCCCCCAAATAAAAATTACTCCTTTCCACCACCACTCGCATCTCAGTTTTGTGGTTGGTTACATAAAATATTGGTATTTTCAGGTTACCTTGGTTCATTTCAAATAAATACCACGGATCTATCTAACCAGGACTTTCAGTGGGCAGATGGAAATGCCAAGACTGAGATATCCTCCCTCTTGGTGATCTGCCCTTCATTAGGGAGGTGAATTTGCCTGCATTGTTTTTTTTTAATCTAGACTCCAGTAGATTTACCCCTTCCACTCTGAGATTCACCTTTGAATCAAACCCCAATGTCAAAGAGTAACATGGAATTTTGTAATGAACTCTGAAAATCTGCCTGCTCTTTGTGGCTTTCACATGAAATTGTAATTTGGTACAGGTGTCCTTGATAAGTTCATAAAAACAGGTTGAGTTTGTCGTTTGTAACAAGTATCACATGGTTTCACATGTTGTGAACAGTATGTACAGCTCTGGTTTTCATGCTGTCATCATGATTCTCTTCCACTTCACATGATCTACTTGTTAGCACTATTGTTCATTAATTAGCAAAAAGCATGTAGTAGGTACTTCATAAAGAAATAAGATACTGTCCCTCTGTACTGAAAAACTTGGACTAATGCTATTGCTTCAGAGTTGCCTAATGCATCTATTGACATGCTGCCAAAGATTTCCTTTCAGAGTTCCTATGGTAAATCTGCTAATATCTTGTATTCCAAATGGGCATTGTGTGTTCCTAGAAACCTTTTTGTTTGTTTGTTTGAAGAACAAATGCCTCCACATATGTGTATTCCCTTTCTCTATTCTTCAGGTAGTTTACAATACATGAGATCATTTTGAAAAGGGCTTGTTTTGGAAAACATGAGCATGGCAGTGTTAGTCAGGCTGTCCATCTAAAACTATCTTAGCTTGGCATCTGTGACCTAATGAAATTGGCATACCACTTCTGAGTAGGCACAAAGCCATCCTAACAGATGGGCATGAGTGTGAACAGGCAAGGCACCATGTAGAAGCATTTAGTTTGTTAGTAGAGGGCAGAATTCCTGGACAGGAATATTATAAATTAAGTTTATAAATTAGGAGATATGCCACTGCTATGCTTTTTCTTTTTAAGTTCCAATTAATTAGAGGTAATACTGTAGCGGGATGAAGAGAGCTACTAAAGAATAGCCTCCATTCCTATGGGGCTTTCTGCCAAGGACCCCCATGAAGCTTGCTTACCACTAATTTTGTTGAGTAGGCATAAAGGGCATAGATGCCACATAACATTTCTGATGAAAAGATTCCATAATTATTTTACGCATGTTCATTTTTATATCTTTTTTTTCAGATTGCTAAGAACAACTGTTTGACTGGAACATGACTGATTTAAAGGGCTCCATTTTCAAATTAAGGGAGCATCCTTGCTCCCCTGACTTCAGTGCAGTCAGTATTTAAATTTAGATTTCTAAAGGCACGATCCTACAATCACTGAAGTTAGTTGAAATTTACTATCAATGGCAGAGGTCCAGGATTGTGCTCCAAATTATACATAGCCCAGAACGAAAAATACACATTCAGAAATCCAGCAGAGACTTCCTTAGATCCATTTTAGGAATTAACTCCCACTCAAGGCATATACTAAAATATAAAACAAAGTGGTGTTTAAATGGTTATGGAGTGGTGCCATGGACATTCTGATGGATCACTGACAGAACTGAATTCCACTTTGACAGAGTGTGTAAACCCACACCAGAGATGGTTAAGGAGAAGCCGTCTGCTCAATTAACCCTTTACTACTAAACCTTTACTGAGTGTGAGGCGTGGAATGTGGATGTACTGGGCTCCTCTCCTTTTATTTATCCTCTCAGGCAGGAAAAAAAAACAGGCTGTTTCCATTTGAGACTAAAATCCTACATGGGGCCAGGAGCTTCTTGGACCCCTTGGTAGGTGGATAGGCCTGGAGAGAATTGTGGGTTTGACTGAAGACCAGAATTCTGCTTTTTGGGTTGTTGAGAGAGCCTATTGTTGCATAGGGGAAGGGGGCTGAAAATTGAGCCTTGGTAGGTTCAGCCTTGGTCTTCTGTTGGATTTGGAATAAGGGCCTCTGTTACTCCAGAAGGGGTTTTATGTGCATGTATGAGTGCATGCATACACTCTCTCCTCCATGCCTTAAGTCGTTAAGCCACGCTTAAAGTGAGATGCAGACAATGAGAGAAAGCTGAAGCAGACCTGTTGCGTTGCCATGTTACTCCACAAAGGGGTTTCCTTGGATAGCAGGGCACCTCAATACAGCCAGCTAACCTGAATTCTGGGCCAAATATTGCATTCCCCAGTGCATTTTGAATAAAGGGGCTTAGTAGGTTTTTGATGTTCAGTACTGATTTAAGGAAAGAGGTTGTTAGAACTGATAATTCCAACCATTACTGCTGCTATTGTTTGGCTGGAGATAATTTTCTGCAGCCTATGTTATCTTTACATTAACAGCTATATATCTGTAAAGAAATGAAAGAAAATTAACTTTTCAAATAAAAACCATCCTCTTTTAGAATATTATAGGATATGTTTTACAAAACACAGAAGTCCTGGGTCTTTTTCAAACCTGCTAACTGCTTTTCCTGACGTTGATTTTGTTCTGGAGAATGTTGCTTTCTGTTTCAATGATATCCCATAATATGGTTTCATTGAGATGTATGAAATACCCAGGATACTACTGAGCATAACAATAAAATCAATTGCTGATGGCTCTAACTTTTTAACTCTTCCCCATGCCGTACAACCAACCAATCACTCCATGAAAACTGTATCTACAAAGTTTGAAACATAGACACATTTCATAGATTTTATGGCCAAAGGAATCAATAATTTTGGATTAGCTAGTCTGACCTCTTTTATAACACAGGCCAGTAATTTCTGCTTCAAACCTATAGTGATCTTATTTGCTCTAACCCTCTTAAAAGCATTCAGCTACTAGAGCTATGGGCATATAAGAAGTATTTAGATGGAAGCCTAATTCAATCAACATTATTTCTGTCTCTTGTACAATGGGAAACATGGTTTGATTCACTCTCCAAGAATTCAATAGCGATTTAAAAGATTTTGCTTCAGTTTTCAAAAATAATCTTCAAGCAGAATTTGTCAAACTTTCATAGAATTGTAGGGCTGGAAGAGAACTCAGTAGGTCGAGTCCAACACCCTGCTAAAAACAGGACCAATCCCAACTAAATCACCCCAGCCAAGGCTTTGTCAAGCCTGGACTTAAAAGCCTCTAAGGGTATGTCTACACTACAGTGTTAATTTGAGTTAACTTAATTAGAATTCATTAATTCAAATTAAGCTAATTAGAAATAGTGTTTTGCTATTTCGAAATAGCACATCCAAACTGAGTGGACCCCGAACTGAAGTTAAGGCTGGCTGGAACCAGTGCCGGCAGGGCATCAGGTTAGGACTTAGTGTATGGGGCTGCTGCCTGAGGTTAACTGAGCTCCGTGCTTGAAGGGATCCTACTCCCACCCCGGACAGACAGTTCTCAGGGTTCCCCGCTTGCTTGTCTACCTTGATGAGGAAAAGCAAAGCAGTCCTGTCTTGGAGTGCCCTGACTGCCTGCACTCGGAACACCACAGCACTTGGGCACATAGAGCCAGAGCTGCCCCTCTGCACGCCGGTGTATCAGCCCCGCTTCCTGATGTCAAACAAAAGACACATATGTTCAAAAAGAGAAACTGGGTTTATTGAACACAACTGGGGACGGGGGGATGAATCTCTGGGGAGACTGGGAAAAGGAGGTGGGAGAGGAGAGGAGAGAGGGTAGGAGAGCGGAGGGGGAAACCTGGGAGGAGGGAGGTGGAAGGGTGAACCAAGGGAAAGAAGGGGAAGGGGGACGGGGAGGGTGAGGGGAAGCTCGGGGCTCAGGGTTGGGGGTCTCGCTGGACCAACTTGATTTTCATGCAAACCTGCTCCTGGGCTCGCATGTGGCCTTTAGTGGCCAGGCTGGCAGCTATCCTGCCATAGACGGATGCATTCCTCCATCTAGTGTGGAGATCATGGATGTTGGGGGCATCCCCCCAAACCTGAATAAGGTCCATGATCTCCACCCTGGACCAGGAAGGTGCCCACCTTCTCCAGCCCCCATCAGGCTCCTGGGAGCTGGCAGACTGCTTCTAGGGAGCGGTGGAGGGCTGGCTGCCAGTGGCTTGCTGGCTCATGTTTTTGGGCCACTGGGTCAGGGCCCCCGGTGGCCACTGCTGGCTCTGGGTTGGCAGGCTTGGAGCTGGCACAGGCACTGTGGCCAGGGTCTACCCCTTTAATGGCTCCGGGACTGGGGGAGAGGAGAGTAAGTTTTCCTAGTTGTGCCCAGAGTGGCCACCAGGGCTCCCTGGGAAGGGCTGGAGGCCCCCTATTTTGAATTAAGTGTCTACACAACACTTAATTCGAAATAGCTATTTCAAATTTGGCATTACTCCTTGTAGAATGAGGTTTACCAAATTTGAGTTAAACTCTCTGCTATTTTGAATTAATTTCGAAATAGCAGTTTGCATGTATAGACAGTATTAAAGTTAATTCGAAATAACACCTGTTATTTCGAATTAATTTTGCAGTGTAGACATAACCTAAGGGTTGGAGAGATTCCACCATCTCCCTATGTATCCCATTCCAGTGCTTCATCACCCTCAGAGTAGTTTTTTCCAGATATCCAACCTAGACCTCATGCATTGCAACTTAAAACCATTGCTCCGTGTTTTGTCATCTGTCACTACTGAAAACAGCCTCTCTCCATCCTCTTTGGAACCTCCCCCCCATTTCAGGTTGTTCAAAGGTACTTGAAAGCCTATGATGAGAATAACTTGAAAGTTATGAGCATGTGGAAATGTAATTATAAGAAGAACAGTTATGGAAACTTGCTCGTTAAAACATGATCACTTTCCTGTGGACCCTGCTCCCTGGAGGTGTATGGCACTTCTCAAATGCATATACTTTATATTCTTGCTTTTACCTGGTTATTCACTAACTACACATGGGCACTTGCTATTTTACAGTATGTATGTTTTTTAGGAATAAAGCAACAGGTTCCTTAAAAGTAGTTTGGATCAATTTTTTAATTCTTATCCAAAACAAGAACGATCCATTTATTTAAAAGCAATGGGTTATGTAAGCTGGCACAGTATATAGGACTTCTGCTCACTATAATAGCAATGACTAAGAGATGTTTTTAGACTGTTTCACTCCATTCTTTTTAACTTCTTTATTAAAGTGATGGGTTAACATGATACAAATGACAAATTTGCACTGAGTCTTTAGTGTTGTTGGAATACAGGAATAAATCACTGTTTATATTTATGGATATTGAATTTTCCCTGTGAGTACAAGAGTTCATCTTTTTTTATGTACAAGATCCAAATATTCACATTCCACATGATGATATGTATGTGGTATCTGCTTATGTAAAAAATATTTCTGATACCTTAAAATCTTGATAATATCATGGTCACTTTCAGGATGAGTTTTATTTTACATCAGAAGTGAATTTGCAGACTTTCTTCCACAGAAGGTCTTGCCTTCCTCAGTTATAAGCAAAAGCCTTTCTCATGTACATGAATACAGTCTCAAACTTGATAGTGAATTTTGGTGAAGATTATTTTGGTGAACCAGACTCATTTGTTTACTTTCCCAGCTAGAAAAGACACATCTAGGTAAGTAGCCAAGAGGACGAGGGTATAAATGCAGGACTGGGAATAGAGTTTGGCTCAAGTTCTGTTGACTTTGGCAAAAGCATGACATGAAAAATTATGCCTCAGATAAAAATAAATTATAAACTAGAGAAGTATTTGAATGAGAAGAGTTCTCTATGTAAACTTAATAAATGAATGCTAATTTAGTTACCAATTTGTAGCTATGAAACATAACCAGTGATGTTATTCTTGGGAACTTGTTTTGGAAAAGATTGCATAACCCTTGAAGCAATTTTTCACAAAGTGCATAAAAGTGTCAGCTTATGTATAATTTATGCAGCTCATGTTAGTTATGGTCTGTTTAATACTATTTAATGCTGCTGTATGACATCATTCTTTCATTTACCAGTTGAAAAAATAAAAAGACCAATCATAAACCTTTTATGGAGTAAGAAATATGTTTATTGGATTTGATTTCAAAAACTGCATAAGACAATAAACATAATCACTAGGGAAGGTAGCTAAAGGATTTTTAAAAAAGACATGACTGTGGTATAGTTGTTATATATTTACTATATAGTTATTTTAATCATAATTTAGTTACTGTGCATGTTATCTAATACACTGCTAATGTGCCATGAGCAATTCATTTTGCCAACAGCACAGTAAATTGTCATATAGGCTTGCCCCTTTATTAGTGGCAATTATTAAATCCAATTTTAGTTGTACTTGCTATGTTTCCTCCACTGCCTACAGGGCATCCCTATGGGAGGAATATGAGTTAGTGCTTCTGTTTTTAATCCTTACATCTTTAACCCCCAAATCCATTTGTACATGTTCAGCAAGATGTAGGCTACTCTGTTTACACCAACTGCCTTTCCACATTATGAGGTTATTTTTAGTACAAGGGAGGAAGATATGTATAGGGAGTACTTCCAAAAATTCAATGATTTCCTGTGATTTCTCAAACAGTGCCATAACGAGGGCATAATAAAACCAAATCCTGGAAACTGTATTGGTTAATAAGTACAAAAGTGCCTAATTAATATTGTAGACATTGTAATACCAATTATGTCAAAACTTGTGGCAGTGAGAGGCACGATATTCAGCAGAAATCTGGTTGTTTGTATTGTGTAGGACCCTGTGACCTGTAAAGGCCGTTCAACAAGATTCTATAACCACATGCAAACCATTTATCTTCTAAAGAGACTGTATATTGGTTCTGGGAAGGCCAAGAAAATGGCAAAATTCAGTAAGTGATTCCTCAAGCAAAGCAGGTCCACTCCACAATTTTCACAGAGAAAAGGGGAACACAAGCAGCACATGTTCGTTATCAAGTCCAGTGATGGTGTAGAAAAGACTGTAGGAAGGGCATAATAGAACACCTTCTGGATGTTGGGCACTCTGCCTATACAATGAGGAGTAGGAGGGAAAGCAGGGAGGATTCTGTGCCTTTTCTCCCTCACTCACGTACATCAAGTACAAAAAGTCCTTCTACTTGGGATTATTATTTTATTTATTTATTTGAATAACCATAGCAACTTTAGGCACATACCAGGACCCCTACTGAAATATCAACTGGATAATGAAAGAAATATAAACTAGCTGGTGCTATTTATGTAACATATGTGAGTTTGGGCTGTCAGAAATATCTGCCAGGATTTTCTTTCATTAACCTCTTTTGTTTGCCTTACATATAAAAGCTATTGTAGTGAACTTAGGGGTTGATTGGTCATTGAAGTTGATCCAGCTGAGGATCTGGTATAAAATATTTATTTTGTCCTAAAAGATATCTTCTCAAGTAGATTGAACAATAACAATTGTTTTGAATGCCAGAATATTGATATCTTTCATGAATAGTGAAAGATTTCCTTTTTCTAAACCTTCAGTTTAAACAGGAGATCTGTTTGCTCCAGGGATTTACAGCAACGGGTTTCTTATGAAAGCCATCCAAATAATAGCTGTTAGGGATGAAACAGAAGTGAAAATACCGAATTCCTCATGGAAATCTATGAAGCAGCAGGAAATTCCATGACACACGTTATACAAAGTTCAAATACTTGAAATTCTTTTTGCTTATTCTTAGAAGTAAATAATGTTCTTTTGCACAAAGTTTTGTTCCCATAGATTTATTTCTACACCAAAATAAATGTTTTTGTAGAACTTTACTGTTTTGGAATCTAGCATTTTTCATGTGAATATGAATATCCTTCAATATACACAAAATAAACATTTCTAGGACAGTAATTTGCCTAAACTGATAGCAATGTTACATAGCACTTGAAAATATGAAGATATAGAAACTAGCTTGAAACCTTATATTTTTCATATTTGGGTAACAAAATAAATGAAATAATCTTAGTGATCCAGAACCTCTGTGTTACATATATATGCATCCAGGATTCAGGAACAAGTACTTTATTGCTTGTAATAATGATCTGTAAATAATATTGTTTTTAAAGGCTCTTTTCTCAAATATTGAAAGCTAGGTAGCTAACAACATACTTGCAGTTACCTGCATGCTGTAACCAAGAAAGTAGTCAGTTTATAGTTGCCTTCAATACGTAAACTACAAATTATTAGTGCATGAAAATGGCATCTAAGTTCTGTTGCTGGGGTCTAGTAATTTTGGATATTTTCCATGCTATTACTGCCTGCTCCATATACCTTTACTGGTTCTTTTTGAAATTAACTTAATGGCACTCTACAGAAATGGACTGCCTACTGAGAAAGAAAGCTTGCTTGCAAAGATGGACTAACTTCCTACTGAGAAGCACTGATTTGGCACAAACCGAGAAATGCTTTAGCATTAATTTACTTGAGTATCAAATTATTCAAAATAATTAAAACATTTAGGAAATGAGTAGTCAATATTTGCCTTCAGTAATTTGGATCCAGGAGCAAGTACTTTATACTGAAAATGCCCATAATACTTCCAAACTGTATTACCAAGGCAATATACTCTAAACTTGCTCTGGACTTTTTTCCCCTTCAGGCAACAAGGGACACATTTTCACATGGTTTCCATTTGTGTGCACCCAAATTTGTGCACCCAGGCACTTACAAATGCAATTTCTGCTACTGTTTGTGCATGTAAAATATTCTATTTTTATGTTCATGACAAACATATGTGCACAAAATACCACATATAAAATAAAATGGATTTTTGGTAATAGTTTACCTATGTGACAATGTCCAGAAATCTTTTATGTGAATAATAGCTGGGTTGAATGTCTTTAAAAATATGACTCCAAAATTTCACTCCCTGAAATTTCTTTATTGAATTTAATATAATTATTTTATTTTCCTATTTTTCTCTAACACCTAAAAATTATAGGAGCCTTGATATCTATCCCAGTAAATCAGTTTCTGCCTTACCTCTTTATAGTAGGCCAATCCTGAGCTAGTATAAACTGGAGTGCACATTGACACCAGTTGGTAATCTTTTGCTTTTGTTTTTATTCTAATCTCGAAGTCCTCCCTCAGTCAAGGTCATGACTGGAAATATGCCAAGATCATGAAATAAACCTTATACCTCCCATAATCTGAGGTTGGGACAAATAAACAGGGACCTTTGATGTTAGTATGACAACTGTATCCCAACATTTGGATATGATTTAAATCTTTCTGTAAAAATCTTATTTCCATGGGAAGAGTATTTATTAAAGCCAGTTACAATATAGAAATTCCCTATTCCATTGATTCTGGCTTTTTAAATATACTTTGGCAAAGTACTCTGAACATGGTTTTCTTTCAAATGCAGCAATTCAAAATGATTAGCCCTCTGCTTTGGAGAGGGACAAGACTAGAGCCACAGAAGTACTGAAGTTTATGAGTGAAATATATCAGTTGAGCTGCATAGAGAAACAAAACATTCACCTGTACTGATTGCTTATGCTAGTTTTATCAGTCTCACTTAAGAGATTTCTTGTACTCCAGGGTTCGGGATCCTTTTAATTTCAGTTGTTTTCTTGTTACTGAGTAGCAAAAAATCTCATTCAAATTTATTTTCAGGATAATAGAAAATTTAGTATTTGGTTAATACAGACAGCTATTTTGATGCATTTTTGATGTGCTTGTGCCACAGTAAATAGCACACTCTAGCAGTAACTAAAGAATGCAGCTTGTGTTGTCTTATTCTTTCTTCATTTCCATTACACTACACATAACATCATAAGCCACATTGAAAGTAAAATAATGCCCGGTAATCTTAACATAAAATGAAGAAATAGTATATAGGGTTGAGGTTCTTTTATGTTCTGGGCTCTTGGCATGTTGATTTCAGTTCACCGGGCTAACAATTTTCATTAACAGCAAAGGTATTTATTCTCAGTGTTATGAAGATGGACATTACTTCTAATTTCATGTTATGATGACCTGTCACTTTTTTCTTTACACTTTCATTTCACCAATAGGGACATATCTGTTTTCTAGAAAACTGGTGTTTTGATACCTTGGTCATATATCACAAAAGGTATTGCTCTGTGTATGTGTTTGGGGCAGCATCTCATCACCCTAAATCTGTCTGTGCTCCTGTCTAGCATTTAATATTGTTTCCTCAAACTGCAACTATAACCTCTTCCTACCCTTTCCATATCTGCTCTGCCCCTCTGTCTCACTTTTGAAGCTTCTGGAGTTCTTAACTCCTTCAACCAGGCATGGCCCCTTTTCCCCATTCCATGATTTGGTGTTGCAGAGGAAAGCTTGAATTGTTCACAAGAGGGGAGGGAGCAGAGCTGTCAGGATTATTCTGCATTCCCATCCCCAGGGTGAATATTTGCTCCTGAATGGAAAAGAGCTGCAGCAGCCCTGATTGGCTTTTCTTTCCAAGGAAGTGTGCAGTGGGGAAAAACAACTCTGATTGGCTAGTCTCCCCATGCAATACTAAAAATGTGCACCCTCTGTGGCTAGGTGTATACAACAAAGATAAATCTTTCTCCGATTTACTTCTGAAAGAGGATTTTCTGAAATTTGGCCCATCTACACAGGGCCAAATTTAGGGAAAAAACCTTCTTTTGGAACATCCCTTCCTCCTTGTAAAATGAGGTTTAAAGGGATGCAGAAAAAACATGTCCACTTTTCCAGCATATTTTTTTGGAAAAGCGGACATATTCCTTGGACCTGTGGTATCTCAGAAAAGATCTGCAGTGTAGGCATAGCCTGTGATCTGCCTTACTATTTAGAAATGTTGTTTCCCAGGTCTGCATCTCAGTCCACTTCAAGCACTGCCCACGTGTATTGAGTTTTCTGGTTTAGACTATCTCCCAAAAATACAAGGATGTTTGTATTGTATAGTATTCAATTACTTCCTACTTTCTAGTAGTACTTATACTTCGATAGCTCATTCAATCACTTTACTTTTTTTTTTTTAGTTTTGAGTTTGAGCCTCTCAGCCTTACTCAGCCAAGCACTAGTTTACAAAGGAGCCACTAAAATGGCTGTATACAACCTAACCGTTCTGTTACATAGAGGAAATCTTCCACTTCCCAGCTCTGCCACCTTTGCAGTAGCATCACAAAGTTGCCTGAATGCACTGGACAATCATCTAGCTTACATAGGCCAGAACAATTTAAGTATTGTTACATTATTTAATATAATTTAAAAAGGGATAGAGAATAAGACAGAACATCTTATTGCCTCTATATAAAACCATGGTACACCCACATCTTAAATACTGCGTACAGCTGTGGTTGCCTCATCTCAATAAAGATATATTTGCATTGGAAAAGGTTCAAAAAAGGGCAACAAAAAACAGGTGCCATATGAAGAGAGATTAAAAAGACTGGGACTTTTTCAGCTTAGAAAAGAGGAGACTAAGAGGGAATATGATAGACGTCTAGAAAATCATGGTGTGGAAAAAGTGAATAAGGCGAAGTGATTTACTTGTTACCATAACATAAAAACTAGGGATCACCAAATGAAATTAATAGGTAGCAGGTTTAAAACAAACAAAAGAAAGTTTTTCTTCACACAGCGCACAGTTGGCATGTGGAACTCCTTGCCAGAGGATGTTGTAAAGACCAGGAATTTAACGGGGTTCAAGTAAGAACTAGATACATTCATGGTGGTTAGGTCCATCAATGGCCATTAGCCAGGATGGGAAGGAATGGTGTCCCTAGCCTCTGTCAGAGGCTGGGAATGGGTGATGGGAGAGGGAGTGCTTGAAGATTCCCTGTTTTGTTCACTCCCTTTGGGGCATCTGGCATTGGCCACTCTCAGAAGACAGGATCCTGGGATACATGGACCTTTAGTCTCACCCAGAATGGCCATCCTTATGTTTTTACCCTTTGAATTTCATCTGTGGTACAATGTGTTGCCGAAGCATGGTGTGCTATGTATTTGTGCACTTTGTACTTACATAATACAAGATGCTACTCATGTATGGATATGTAAGGTTGTCGAAATAAATGGGTTGTGATCAGTGTTCCCTCTAAGCTCATGGCAGCACAGCTTCACAGGTGATTAATCAGCCCAGATCACTCAGTCAGCTCTGTGCATCAAGGCCTGAGCTTCTGACTGGGCAGCACTGATTAATCACCTGTGAAGCTCTGCTACTGCACAGCTTAGAGGGAACACTGGTTGTGATGTTATGATATTTGAAGAACTGTTTGTGATCATATAACTGACTGCTTTGTACATAAAGAGACAGCTAAGGTGTGTGTGTGCAAGCTAAACTTATAGAATCAAAAGCTGGTAAATGTCAACTGTGCATTTTAAGATTCTAATAGCACAGCATTACAAGTGGAAATTATGTATATTTTTACCAGGAAGTTTACAAACACATTTTAAAGAGAGTTTCTCTTGCTAGAACTCTTTGGGAAGGCTGGCAAAAAAATGGCAAAAACCTCAAAAAACTGCAGCTTTCATACACATTCTGTGAAGGGGATGATTTGGTTAGTGTCGTGGGGCTCGCCCCTGTCTCGGGGTTGCCACCCCCATCCGGGGCCTAACTCGGCCCGTCTGGGCCTAGCCCTCAAAGTACCCTGCCCCTCTCGTAGGGGAAATACGGCCCACCGGCCTAGTCCCAAAGTACAATGCCCCTGTGCTAGGGGAAATACGGCCTCCCGGCCTAGTCCTCAGTTTGCAGGCCCAGAGGCCTAGTCCACAGTTTGCAGGCCCAGAGGCCTAGTCCACAGTTTGCAGTTTGCTACCCTGCTCCCACGTGCCAGGGTCTCAGGCCGCAGGGGTAGGGGGGTCCGGTCCCTCCCTCTCCACCGGACCCCGACCCAGGGCCCTAGTAGTGGCGGGCGGTTCCCACCACTGGCTCGGCGGGGGCTCCTCCCCGCAACGCCCCGAGCCCTCAGGGGCTTCTACAGCTCCCTGCCCTGGGTCGCTTCCTACCCCTTGCTCGCAGCCTGCCGCGGTCCCACCTGTCGGCGCCGGTCGACGGGCTGTAGTGGTCCTCCCCCTGGCAGCTGCAGAGTTGGCGGAGTACGGTCCAGCACTCGGGTCGCGGGTGGTCGGTCGGCGGCTCCGGCGTTGGGACCGAGCCCTGCAGAGGCCCGGCAGCAGCACGCTCAGCTCCCCCGGCGACTCCCTCTCTGTCCAGTGGCCGCTAGCTCCTGCTCGGGTCGTAGTCTGCCCCTTCTGAGCAGGCCAGCAGCCTTTTATACCTTGGCTCCCTTTGGAGCATGCCCAGTAGGGCTGTGTGGGTGGGGCCCTCTCCGCCCCCGGCGGTTTCCCTGGGCTTGAGTGCGGGGCGGGGCCGCCCCGTCACACACCCCCCCCCTTAAGTGGGTACCTATCCCCTCGTCCGTTCCCGTCTCTTCTTCCCCCACTCTGGAAAGGAAATCAGCATTCGTGTGCGCCTTCCCTGGGCGATGGGTTATACTGAAATTGTACGGCTGTAAAGATAGATACCACCGCATTAAACGGGGGTTCGTCTCTTTCATGCTATTTAACCATTTCAGGGGGGCATGGTCTGTCACCACCTGAAACGTGTTGCCCAATAAATAATATCTTAGGGCGTCTATAGCCCACTTTATTGCCAGTGCCTCCTTTTCTATGGTAGCGTAGTTCTGTTCTCGTGGGAAGAGCTTGCGGCTCAAATATACTATCGGGTGCTCCCCTCCCTCTGCCTGTTGGGACAGCACTGCCCCCAAGCCTCTTTCTGATGCATCCGTTTGCAGTAGGAAGGGCTTTGAAAAATCTGGGTGGAACAGGACCGGGGCTTTAGTAAGCTGGTCCTTCAGTGTCCTGAAAGCCACCTCACAGTCCGCTGACCATTGTACCTTGTTCGGCTGGGTACTTTTCGTGAGGTCAGATAGAGGGGCTGCAATGGCCGCAAAGCCGGGGATAAACCGGCGATAGTACCCCGCAAGCCCCAAGAACTGGCGTACCTGCTTTTTGGTTGCGGGTGTCTTGCACTCCTGCACGGCTTTCACTTTGTCCACCAGCGGTCGTACTGTCCCTTGCCCGACCGTGTACCCCAAGTAGGTTACTTCCCGGCGTCCCAGCTGGCATTTTCGCGGGTTGGCTGTGAGGCCGGCCTCCTTCAGGGCCTTCAATACGGCTTCTAAATGCTGCAGATGGGCCGTCCACGTTGGGCTATAGATCACCACGTCATCTATATATGCGGCTGCGTAGGCGTGATGGGGCTGTAACAATCGGTCCATTAATCGTTGGAACGTGGCCGCTGCCCCATGCAGTCCGAATGGCATGGTCACGAATTGAAACAGGCCCCATGGTGTAGGGAAGGCCGTCTTCTCCTTAGAGGCTGGTGTCAGGGGGATCTGCCAATACCCTTTCGTCATGTCCAGGATGGAGAAGTATTCCGCTTGGCCGAGCCGTTCCAAGAGCTCCTCGGTTCGTGGCATCGGGTAGGCATCGAACCGCGAGATGGCATTCACTTTCCGAAAATCGATGCAAAATCGCGTCGTGCCGTCTGGCTTCGGGACTAGAACTATGGGACTCTTCCACTCACTATGAGATTCCTCCACCCCTCCCATCTCTAGCATGGTCTGGAGTTCCCGCTGGACTGTTTCCCACATCTTCCTAGGGAGGGGCCTGTGTTGGTCTCGCACCTTATGGCCTGGCCGGGTAGCGATGTGGTGATGCGTGGTGTGGACGCGGCCGGGTTGAGTGGAGAAAAACGGCGCGAACCTCTG
This sequence comes from Pelodiscus sinensis, assembly GCF_049634645.1. Classification (NCBI taxonomy): domain Eukaryota; kingdom Metazoa; phylum Chordata; order Testudines; family Trionychidae; genus Pelodiscus; species Pelodiscus sinensis. The sequence goes on from NC_134718.1 coordinate 50,285,519, forward strand.
GGCCACTCGCTGTAATTCTCCTCGCTGTACTGGATTCAACTCGGGCCCCATCGTTACCTGAGCCTCCCCCTGGAGGTCCTCTACGGCTGGCCCGAGCTCTGGCTCCGGGGGATATGGGGTGACCAGTAGTCCTTCGGCGGTCTTCCACTCCTTCAAGAGGTTGATGTGGTATAGTCGTACCTCTCTCCTCCTCCCCGGCAGCCTCACTTCGTAGTCCACCGTCCCTATTCGCCGGACCACCTCGAACGGGCCTTGCCATCGGGCCAGTAGCTTGGACTCTCGGGATGGCAGTAGGACGAGGACGTGGTCCCCCGGTTCAAAAGAGCGGAGTTTGGCCCCTCGGTTGTAATATCGGGCTTGGACCTCCTGCGCCTGTAGGAGGTTAGCCCTGGCAAATTCACCATCCTTCCACAGGCGTTCCCGCAGCTGTAAGATGTAGGGTACTGTCCCTTGTACCCGCGATTCTTGTTCTTCCCAGCTTTCTCGTAAAAGGTCGAGTATTCCCCTCGGCTGTCGCCCATACAGGAGCTCGAATGGGGAGAAACCCGTTGACGCCTGGGGGACCTCCCGCATGGCAAATAACAAGGCTGGTAGGAGCTTGTCCCAGTGTCGAGGGTCCTCAGCCACGAACTTACGCAGCATCGTCTTTAGCGTTTGGTTAAAACGCTCCACCAGGCCGTCTGTCTGGGGATGGTAAACCGTCGTCCTCAGGGGGTGGATGTTCAGTAGCCGCGATAGTTCTGCCATCAGCCGGGACGACACATTGGTCCCCTGGTCGGTCAGGATCTCCTTCGGTATCCCTACTCGAGCAAACAGTTTAAAAAGTTCTTCGGCAAGAGTGCGGGCGGTGGTGTTACGTAGGGGAACCGCTTCTGGGTAACGGGTGGCGTAGTCCACCACCACCATGATGTACTGACAGCCTGAGCTGGCCTTTTCTAGGGGTCCCACCAGGTCCAACCCGATCCTTTCAAAGGGGACCGCTATCACGGGCAGGGCCACCAGGGGGGCTTTTGGCACCCCCTTTCTACTGGTGAGTTGGCACTCGGGGCAGGATTCACAGAAGGCCCTCACAGCGTGGTGTATGCCCGGCCAAAAAAACCTCATCCCTATCCGTTGCAGGGTCTTTTCTCGCCCGAGGTGGCCAGCCCAAGGCAGCCGGTGCGCCAGCCGGAGTACGGCGTTCCTAAACCTGTGGGGGACCAGGAGCTGCCAGATGTCTTCCCCCGTCTGGGGTTCCCGGACCACCCTATATAGCCGATCTGCCTTCACACAGAACCGTGGGCCTTGGGGCTGACGGGGATCTTGGCTGGTCCCCTCCCCTGGGTCCTGTACCTGCTCCCAAGCTCGACTCAGGGTCTGGTCTTCCCTTTGCTCTCTCATAAAGTCGCCCTCTACTTCTAGGGTTTCGACTTCCTCCTCCCAGGCGGGGTGGTCTCCCCGGTTCGGTGGCAGGCCCGTCGCTGTTCCTGGGTTCGGCCTCTCTTCCCCCCTTAGCCTCTTGCCTTGGGCGGCTTCCTCCAGGTCGTGTGGGGGGGTGCCCTGCCCTGGCACTGACTGCTGTCCCCACTCCCGCAACACCCGGCCTAGGCCTCTCCAATCACGGCCTAATATCACGGGGTAGGCGAGCGTCGGGACCAAACCCACGCTATAGACCCCCACCTCCTGGCCATCATCTAGCTGCACCCATGCTGTCGGGTACGCCCGTACGTCCCCGTGTACACACAACAACCGGATGGGGCCCCCGGCTGGCTCTGGCTCAGATATTAGGTCGGCCCTAACTAGGGTCTGGCTGCACCCTGAGTCCACCAGTGCCACCGTGGGGTTCCCTTCTACCCTAAGTCTCACCACCATTTTAGCAGGGTCTGTTGGCCCCCTACCAGGTTCTACAATCGGCGCTTGCCCAAAGGGGCAGCCCCCGGGGGGCCCCGCCCTTCCCTGGGCCCCCAACTGGCTCACGACCTCCCGCTCCCATCGGTCCTGTCGTTCTTGTAGGCCTGCCAACTGCCTCCGCAGCTCGGTCAGGTCCCCTTCATACCGCTGTCGCCAGGTCAGCAACCCCGGTTTCTGTCCCCGGGATTCTCGCGGCCCGCGTCTACCAACCCCCTTTGCCAGCCCCTCTGCCCAGGGGCGGGGTCGCGTGCCCACATTCTCCACCATGTGTCGTGGGGCTCGCCCCTGTCTCGGGGTTGCCACCCCCATCCGGGGCCTAACTCGGCCCGTCTGGGCCTAGCCCTCAAAGTACCCTGCCCCTCTCGTAGGGGAAATACGGCCCACCGGCCTAGTCCCAAAGTACAATGCCCCTGTGCTAGGGGAAATACGGCCTCCCGGCCTAGTCCTCAGTTTGCAGGCCCAGAGGCCTAGTCCACAGTTTGCAGGCCCAGAGGCCTAGTCCACAGTTTGCAGTTTGCTACCCTGCTCCCACGTGCCAGGGTCTCAGGCCGCAGGGGTAGGGGGGTCCGGTCCCTCCCTCTCCACCGGACCCCGACCCAGGGCCCTAGTAGTGGCGGGCGGTTCCCACCACTGGCTCGGCGGGGGCTCCTCCCCGCAACGCCCCGAGCCCTCAGGGGCTTCTACAGCTCCCTGCCCTGGGTCGCTTCCTACCCCTTGCTCGCAGCCTGCCGCGGTCCCACCTGTCGGCGCCGGTCGACGGGCTGTAGTGGTCCTCCCCCTGGCAGCTGCAGAGTTGGCGGAGTACGGTCCAGCACTCGGGTCGCGGGTGGTCGGTCGGCGGCTCCGGCGTTGGGACCGAGCCCTGCAGAGGCCCGGCAGCAGCACGCTCAGCTCCCCCGGCGACTCCCTCTCTGTCCAGTGGCCGCTAGCTCCTGCTCGGGTCGTAGTCTGCCCCTTCTGAGCAGGCCAGCAGCCTTTTATACCTTGGCTCCCTTTGGAGCATGCCCAGTAGGGCTGTGTGGGTGGGGCCCTCTCCGCCCCCGGCGGTTTCCCTGGGCTTGAGTGCGGGGCGGGGCCGCCCCGTCACAGTTAGAAAGCATTTGATTGTATATTTGTAGTGCTTCATGGTCCTAATCAGCTGTCAGTGCCCCATAGTGATAGCTATTGCACATGTCTACCAGAAATACAGTTTGTGGCCCAACTACCCATAATATATGCAATACTGCTTTCTTTCACCAAGGATCCTTGACCCTCCACTCTTAACTTCAACCTCTCATTTATCTAGCCGCTGCCACAATCTAGCCAGTTCTTGATCCCTACAGCCCCTCTGCTCTCACTGGTTTTAGTAGTGTTGGGTTGCCATAAGGCTGTTGTGTTAGGGAGGGAACAATGACTGAGTTTCTACAAGTAAGATGCCAGGCCCCCTGTACTGGTGGAAATTAGGCATTCCAACATCCAAGTGTGTTCCCTGCTGTTCATCTCCTAATATACAGTAAGCTCCTTCTTGGGTTATGAAGGAGGGGTTCTAGCCTTATGAACTCATCCAGGCTACGTCTACACTGCAGGCATCTTGCGCAAGAAGCTTTTTGTGGAAGAGATCTTCCGCAAAAACTTCTTGCACAAGAGCGCATCCACACTGCAAAAGCGCACCAGAAAAGCGATGCGCTTTTGTGCAAGAGATCATCCAGACTGCATGGACGTTCTCTCGGAAGAAAGCTCTGATTGCCATTAACAGAATGGCCACCAGGGCACTTGTGCTTCTTTTGATAGGCTGTTTTTGCACAAAAAACCACTGTTTCTTGTCCACACACACCTTTTTGCATAGGAGCTTTTGCGCAACAAGGAGTTATGCCTCGTAGAAAAAGGAATTCCTATAATGCAAAAACCCCTCTGTTCTGTCGATTCATTGTAAATTTTCTTGTGCAAAAACACACTTGAGGTGTGGACGCTCTGTGAGTTTTTGCGCAAAAATGGACATTTTTGTGCAAAAACTCTGCACTGTAGACATAGCCCCAGAAAGGTGCTGGAGAAAGGAAGTTCAAGTAGCTGAGGAAGGAATGCAGTAGACAGTAAGGAACTTAGGTGCATGTCCCAATCCTGCAGATTTGAGGGATTTTTTAAATTCTAAATCTAAACTTCAGCAGGGTTCCTAAAACTCGTCAGGAGGGGAGCTTATGATGGACCTTGCTTGCTCAGAAGCTCCTATTCTCTGCAGTTCAGGAATGGAGAATGAAAGCTCTGTAGATGCTTATTGCTCTGCTTGGTTCACTCCCTTCAGGTATGGGGATATTATAAGAAATAGCATCTTTTGTTTAATTGTTTAATTAGATATTGTAGTTGTGGGCACCCTCCCTGCACCCCAATAATCTTTGCACTCAAACAGCTGAACTATTTTTTCTCATTTGGTTCACTCTAAGCATGAACAGTTTCCACGAACTAACTGAAAGTTTCCATGAACTAATAAGAACCTGCTCCACATTCATAATTATAATGGCCTCTGCTTCTGCAATAAAGTCTTTCTTATCTTCAAACCACTAGCAAAGGTGGCAAGAATTTAACTTAAAAAAAAAAGAGGGGCTAAAAGCAATAATGGGCTTTTTCAGCAACTTCTGATTTCTTTTTGCTGGTATATGTAGACATTTTGCAATAAAAAAAGTTTTAACACTAAAAGAGAGAGTTAATGGCCAAAACCACTGCTAGGACTCTCAGGCAGTACTGGTTCTCATGATTTATCAACTAAGCCTGAGTTAAAGGAGCACGCGACCATCTCCAGGGCTGTGGTTTTTGCTTTGGCCTGTGGCACTAGGGTATTATCTATCATAATAACATGCCCTGAGGAACAGCAGACTGTCATTGCTGCCTGACAACCTGAGGAAACTATTCATACTATTAACAACAACAGAAAAGGCAGTCACTGTCATTTCTTCCTGCACTAAAAAAAAAACCAGAGGTATTGGATGGCAGAGAGGCCAAGGAGTCTATGGGCATGGAGACTAAATGATATTCTCATCACTAGCTGTGATGCTGCCACAGAAGGGCTAAAGCACATAGGTGAACCAGGGCAATGTTCAAAAGTTTGAATTGCCTGTGTTATTACTTTACTTGTGGATGTATTACTTCAGATTCAAGTGCTTTCAATCAGTATACTTCTTACTAGCTTTCAGTTAACTCCCCCATGGGCTATGTAACTTATTTGATGAACTTGGCCTTTTTTTCTGTCTGTCCATAAACACACTGATTTTCTCAAAAGTATTTATTTGAAACTTTTTCATCAAATTTCACCTGGGCATGGAAAAGATGTTGAAATATTGTGCTTCAAGGATTACCAACCCCAAACATTCAAAATCATGAATTGGCATCACGTTGATTTAAAAGTCACAAGATTTAAAAAGTCACTTTTTGTCTTCTGATGTTTGAGCCTTTAGGGTGCATTGGGCTCACTTGCATTGTTCCTCCACAGTCACCATGTCAAGAAATTTCATGTGACAGAGTCAGCTGCATTCTAAGAATCTCCTCATGTCCAGGTTACACTGCAGCACCCCACCTCTGTTTGCCTCTCCTCAGTGTCCTTCACATTCCTCAACAGTTTCAGTGGTCAAAATACACCTCCTTGGGGTTTGGGTTTATCCACAGAAAATGTGCCAAGTCCTAAAGGCAAACATTTCTCTTCCTACTTCCAGCTCCTTCTGCCTGAAAAGTTCTTTTTGATTCTTCTTCAGGGTCTCTCCCACACCTTCCTTTCTGAGCTTTTGCATTCTTTACCTTGATTGGTCAGGGTCTCTCATTCCTTATCTGGTTGCTCCCAGATCTTCCTTGCTGTAATTCTAGTTTTAAATAAGCAGACTCAGATGGAGCCTGCTCGCTCCTAGCAGTCTCTGCTCTGCTCCAACCCTTACAGGGCAAGCCACCCTGTTATATTTCCTTTCCTTCCTTTCTTTTTCTTTTATTGAAAAGCTGGTATTAACATGACACCAGGAGTTGGGGCTTCCTTATTGAAAAATCCATAATAAAATCACAAGAATTGGCAATTCAATGTAGTAGAATGAGTTGAGGGCCAGAGTTCCTGACGAGCCTAGTGCAAAATGCCCACTTCACAAGTAGGGTTGTTAGAAAAAAATGATTTTGTCAATTCACCAGTATATTTTGCTGCCTGTTAATGGTAGTATTCTGGATTAAGGTTTGATTCAATCCTATGCTACAAATATGAAAAGAATTAGATATTTTAAACATATTGTGTTTTCTGATTAGTAAATCCAAATACAAATAAAGAGGTTTTAGTAAACATAAATAATGTTTTTATCTAGGTTGTATACACTATTACATTAACAAAAGTTAATTTTATATTACTAAATGTAATCAGAAACACAACATGATGCCTGTCAAGTTGCCACGGTATGATAGGTACTTTAACTCTCCTCAGCAGGTGACCTTGTTTGCACACTGCTTAAACTTGTTCATCAATGACTTCTTCCATGATAACCAGAATATTAAAGATATATTAAGGATGACAACAGACTTCTATCAAATATAGATATGTATCACTGAAAAGATAAACGTGTAAATGTAGGCAAGCAAATTATTGGGATATTTTCCTTCTCTCTCCCCCCCCACTCATTTATTATTAATTATTTGTTTGTATTATACTAGTGCCTAGAGGCTCCAATTAGGTTTAGGTTCCTGTTGTGCTAGGCATAATATAAATAGAGTAATAAAAGCAGTCCTGGCTCTAGAAAGCATACTGTCTAAGACAAGACACAACAAGTGAGTGTAACAATATGTAGGAATGAATGTAAGAGGCAGAGAAGAAACAGTAATTAGGAACTTGCATTTACACAGGCCAACTGTGTGCTCAGCTCCTTGATTTCAAGTCCTTTTAAAAATGAAAAGTAATTATAACTCACAAAAAAGGTAAGTATCAAGTTCTTGCCAAATAGCTAGCTAGCCACTTTCAGTTGACAATTTAACGCCGGCATTCTAGCAGAATGAAGGCGAACAAGGTAATGGCCTTAAGCTTTAGTTCAGGAAGGGCATTCCATGCATCATTTATCACAAAAGTATCAAACCTTGCTCTCACTTATATAATTTCGCCTTAATTTTCTGACAGGAATGTTGAATGTTCAAGAGATAATATTTGGTATATTTTCAGATTACCACTATATTTTTCATCAGTTTGGTGATGCTAGTAATACCATGGAAGTTTCCAGACAGCATTTGTGGATTTCTTTGAGCAATTTATAATACTAAACTACTTAAGCTACCATTAGATCCATGTGGATTATTTTAATCTCAGTTACTGTTTTATTATGTAGAGCATGAGAAAAATCCTGGCCCAAGTGAAGTCAGTGCTTAAAGTCCCTTTGACTTCACTCGGTAGGGATTTCATCCCATGGCTTTTTAGAAGAGCTGAATTTAGAGGGGAAATCCTAATAATGAGGAGTCCATCAAGTACCGATTCTCAGCTTCTCTGTTTTAACTCAGGCTTTGGAAAATGCCTGTGTTCTGGTGATCATCTTATTAGCAGTCTTTCAGCATCCTTTGGAAGGGTATGTCTAGACTACATTTTTTTTAAAAAAAACTGCCCTTTTTTCAAAAAAACTTCATCTGCGTTCATGCTGCAATCATGTTCTTTTGAAATTAAATCGAAAGAACACAGGGATTTTTTGATATTGGTAAACCTCAAATTACAAGGAAGAATGCCTTTTTTGAAAGAGCTCTTTCAAAAAAAGACATGTGTGGATGGAGAACAGGGACATTTTTTGAAAGAAGGGGCAATCGAAAAAAGCACAGGTGCCCTGGTGGCCATTCTGTGAATCACAATCAGGGCTATCTTTTGAGAGAGTGTCCATGAAGTCTGGATGCTCTCTTTTAAAAAAGCAGATCACTTTTTTGATCAGGTTTTGAGACATGGATTCTCTCTTTTGAAAGAAGCTTGCAGTCTAGATGTACACGAAGAGAGAAATGTAAGTCTAGTGCTATGGATAAAAAAGCCCCCAAATATTTCTCTTACAGTACACTTAGCATTGCCATAAAATTGGACTGACCTAGGACCTGAACTTGGATCTACTTTACATAGATCAGTAGGCTAAGCTCCTGGGGAATGCTTACTATAAAAATAAAAGTTGTGCTATAAATGTACTTTACTATATCTTACTTCCCCCCCAAATATATAGCACTTAGCTATTCTGCAAATAAAGCTGCACCATGTATTTTAATCCAGACGTGGGTTTCCTGCTCCCAACATTTATAATCAGATACCAGTTTTCCAACTAACGCTGTTTGATATCCTACTTTTTTCAACATAGTAGCATGTCAATAAGTCGGAGAATAGTTCTGTTTGTTAGATTTCCCCAAGCATTCTGGGGAAATCCTTTGACAATTTGCTGTATAAAGTCAGTTAATTGCTTTATATAGTGGAGCAAAAGTGAGTATTTAGACTTATCATATGACAGACATTTAGAAAGTATGGGAATGACATATTTGTCAATAAAATGATCACTAGAAGAGTAAATTATTTTACTGTGTGAAAGTTCTTGGTTTAAGAAGAACTATCTTGAATGTACTAATAAGCAACAAAGTCTTAAACCTGCTGTCTGAATAGCAGGAAGAAAAGGCGCCTGCTTATTTTTTGAATCTTCTCAGGTTCTTCCTATAACCAGAAAGTAAATCTCAAGACACCACAGAATTGAATAAAAAAGATAGTTTAAATTATATTTTATTTTAAGTTGGGTAGGATCATAATAGAAAAAGATCATCAAAAACAATGAAAAAAATAATTGTTAATTTCTACAGTACCTTGAAACAGAAGCCCATGAGAATAAATGGAATAAGGATACTATTAAAATTTCCTCTTTTATTATATCTTCTCTGCCAGAGTAATTGTTGCTGTGTCCAATATATGCAGGGGACAATTTACTAGCTGTTTTCTATTAGTTTTTAGCATTAACATATACAGAAAAAAATGAATAGCAAGGTTTTCTTTGGTTAATTAAATGACTGACAAGGCATAGATGTTGCTGCACCAACTCTTCTATATGATTTAAAAACACTGGCAAACAAAAGAATGGTAGACTAAGTAATGTAAATAGCACTCTTTATTAAGTGAATATTGATGCTATATTATAGATTTTTTTAAGAGTTTGAGTAGATTGGAGTGCATGTGTCTTTTCAAGTTTCACATATTAATATTCACAAAGAAAAAACTGCTTGTATCATTCCCATAAGAGTCTAAAGATGCTTTTCTATAGAAATGACACCATTCATGAAAGACTTCATCTTCCAAAATGACCTGCTACAACAGTGTATTTTTATTATCAAGATAACATATGGTTATTTATTTATTTGGTATTAAATTAGTTTGGTTTTGCTAACTGGATGTTGTTATTCACAAGCTATCCTCAGAATCAAATGCACTGAAGGGTATTCCTGATCAGGCATACAAGTTCCTTACACCAGCACCTTCCATGAGTCTGTTGTTTGGAAATATATTGTAATATTGTTCTCATTTTCTCTTTAAGAGTACTGAAGTACTCTTTTGTAATTATTTCAATAACTTTTTAATTTTAAAGTGATTTTGGTGCTAATTAAAGGTGCCAAAATGACAGCCTTGAAAGCAGCCACATTAAAGAGTTATTCTACTATTGTCATTCATATAGCTCTTCATCTGTTTTTAGGAGGACCATCTTTATCAGTAAAGCACCATGTTGTGTGTTTGTGGGCACCTGACCCCCCAAAATGGACCACAATGACGAAGGGAGGGATAGCTTGGTGGTTTGAGCATTTGCCTGCTAAACCGAGGGTTGTGAGTTTAATCCTTGTGGAGACCATATAGGGATTCAGGGCAAAAATTTGTCAAGGATGGTACTTGATCCTGCTGTGAAGGCAGGGGACTGGACTTGATGACCTTTGAAGGTCCATTCCAGTTCTAGGAAATAGACAATCAATTCTTTTCAGTTTCGTTTTCAGACACCAAACCACAACTGGAAGTTAATGTCCTTCAGTCACCATTTCTTTCAGGTTAGCAGACTTATGGGCTGTGTCTACATTGGCACGATTTTGCGCAAAAGTGGCTGCTTTTGCGCAAAACATATTGCCTGTCTACACTGGCGAGGAGTTCTTGTGCAAGAACACTGACATTCTAATGTATGAAATCAGTGCTTCTTGCACAAGAACTATGATGCTCCCACTCAGGGATAAGCTCTCTTGTGCAACTGTTCTTGCGCAAGAGGCCACTGTAGACAGGCAACGTTAATTTCTTGCGCAAGAAAGTCCGATGGCTAAAATGGCCATTGGAGCTTTCTTGCGCAAGAGAGCGTCTACTCTGGCACGGATGCTTTTGCGCAAAAGCACATCTCTTGCACAAAGGCACATGCCAGTGTAGACGCTCTCTTGCGCAAATACTTTAACGCAAAAACTCTTGCGTTAAAAGTATTTGCGCAAAATCTTGCCAATATAGACGTAGCCATGGTGACTTGGATATGGGAGACAGTGTGTCCTATTACTAATCTCCTGAACTTTTCCTTATCTAAGATATTTTAATTCATCTAAATACTTTGGATAAATAGATAATTATTGTTTTAATTATAATAATCAATATAGGCCTAAATTTATGAGGTTTCCAAAGATTATGGGTTCCTCACAAACTTTTTGGAATTAATGGCAATGTGGTACTAAATACCATTAATACCTAAGTATTTTCAGCTTAATGAGCTTTGATGGGAATTGAGACCATCTGGGCTATGTCTTCACTGGCAGCTTCTTGCACAAGAACATCTTGCACAAGGGTTCTTGTGCAAAAAGTCTTGTGCAAGAAAACATCCACACTGCCATGTGCGAGCTATGCTTTTGCGCAAGAGTGCCCATGGCAGTGTGGACACTCTCTTGCACAAGAAAGCTCTCATGGCCATTTAGCCATAGGGCTTTCTTGCACAAGAAATCCCTGAAGAGCGTCCACACTGCCCTCTTGCGCAAGAGCTCCTGCGCAAAAGGGCTTACACCTGTTAAAAAAGAGCATAGCTCTTGCAGAAGAAGCCCTTTCTTACTACGCCATACTGTAAATTTCCTTGCGCAAGAGCGGGCGGGCAGTGTGGACAATCTGCGGATTCTTGCGCAAGAACTGCCATACTTGCACAAGAAGCCGCGAATGTAGACATAGCCCTAGTGTTTTGCAGGTTTAGACATATATAACTCAGGGTAAATTATGTTGTTCTTGGAAAACACGAACAGGATTACTTTAGAAGTGATTATTATTATTATTAATAATAATAATAAAAAATAAATAATGCATATTTACTTAACACTTCTCAGAATTACCTCACAGTGCTTCATACATGGTATGTATGCATCTCTTCACCCATCATGTGAAGTCTTGGTACCTTTCATGTTAAATGTAGCATCCATTTAACATTGCTCAGCAACCCTGTATTGGACAAGAAGTAAAGTAAAACAACGGAGACAATAGGGAAATATAAAAAGACAGAATGAATTACTATAGATGCATTTAAGCCAGAACATTAGGGCTAACAACTTTGTATTTGTGCAAAGTTCCATGTTTCATTAACATAGGTAGTTTGGTTCGCATTTTCACATCTCTGAAAAACAGCTCCAAGCACATAGTGTCTCTGCCAACATACAAGGGCATTATTCAATATCAAATTGAAAGGGAAATGTGGCACATGCTCAGTTATTATCACATGTTCTGTAGAACTTTGTTTCCCTAGAGATATCTTATCTGATCATTGGGAACTAATAAGCTTATGAGCCCTGGTGTGGTATGCCATATTGGTAGGACAAGTCTCTAATAAACACATACATTGTTTGTAAAGTGACATGTAACCAAATACAGACTTTAAAAATAATGGAGCAGGCCTGAAGTCTCTTTATGCAGAAAAAAATTATTTTGAAATCAGTGGGCCAAACCTTACCACACACAGTTTTGCTCGAGTAAAGACTTTATAAAGTTGTTCCAAAAGTATAATTAATTCACAATTAAATTACCTGGTCAAGAACACTCAAGCAACTGTCTCTTAGATTTCAATCAAAATTTGTCTGAGGTATTGTAGGATTTGGGCCCTGTGTACTTCATTGGTTATAATAAGGGAGGATCAAAACCTTTAAATGTTCAGCATTTTAGATGGAATGATAAAAGTGTAAAGGAAAGAAGGAAAGACTTCATAATCTTATAATTGACTTGGATTAATTATGAGAGTGATAAATAGTGTTCAACCTATGTAAATAAATGTATGACTGAGATTCAAGACCAATGAAAGTACCGCTCTGTTTTAGTGGACCATGGCATCATATTTCATGTAGTAAAAGTTGTGAGAGAAGAGGAGTGATATTTATGGAGTGCAAAGCACTGTGGGATTTTGTGGGAAACCACATATATTCAGCTTGTCAGAAAACATCTTAATATTTATTCGTACAATCCCTAGGCTACTGCTTTCTAAACCTAAAACTTTCATTAGCCCATTTGCCAGATATAAAACATTTGTAAGTCTGTTGAAAGAGTTACTTTCACGATTGGCATTTTGCACAGTAATACAATGATACCTTTTACATAGCCTTACCATTATGAAATAACGTTAAGTACTTGCAAATGATCTGGCTTAGCCTATTAAATTAATTCTGTTTTTCAGAGTTTTAATTTGTGTTCATAGCGTTTGATTCTTACAAAGCATCCCTCATTATTATTATTATTCCATAGAAAGCACAGTCCTACTTTCTGAGTATGCATCTTTCTCATTGCCTTACTGACCTGAGAACTCTTTAAAGCTGAACGTTAGTAAAAGTACCCAATGTGAGCATTAGTTTTTAATGTGGGAGTGAGAAGGAACTGAACACATCAATCTCGTGAAGTCACTGGTCAACATAATATTGTTGATTGTATCTCTAGTGCTAACTGACCCACATTTTGTTGTTACATGGTTGTTCAGCAGTTTACAATTTCTTGTACAGTATTCTGTATGTCCTACTGGTTCACAAATATACAATGACAACAAGAGCTCTAGGTCTTAGATCTTCCTGTTTCTTTTGGTTCCTGAAGATTATGTGATGGGAAGTTCTATAAATTGAAAAATAAATAAATATTGCTTAAAAAGCTAAAGAAAGGGGTCGTTTTTTGTCCAAATACATATTTTTGATTCATGTTGCATACACAATATATTACATTAAGAAAGGTTAATTCTATATTAAATATAATCAAAAACACAACATGGGGCCTGTCACGCTGACATGGTGTGATAGGTACTTTAATACTGCTCAGCAGGAACCCTTGTTATATTTTTTATATGTTAGTAGATGTCTACTTAGAATTGATCAAACCTTTCCTTCTGAAACATATATGCCAACACCTCCACAACACACTATAAACTAGACTCTCAGAAAACAATAATGATGCTTATCAGTCACTCGCCTTGAGTTTGCTTGTGAAAAACCTCTAGCTAGTATGCTATTGGAGCTCTTAAAACATAGATCTTTTTGCTGCACTGATAATTCACTCACAGCTTGAGATTGATGACTATGTGAAGTCCATAAAAGATGTTACCACTATATTTTCTTCTTATGATTTATTTTATCATGTTGTCAAGGTTTGCAGAAAACAAGAAACAAATCAATGAATGTCATGCTTAAATATTAAAGAAGGCTGTAATACACAATTTTATTCAGATGCCTTATTCAATCTTGTGGCTCTGAAAAGGGTAGCAGCAGCAAAGCTTTTATTTGAATTACTTTTGGAAAAATTAATTTACTGTGAATGTTGAATTGTGAATGGCAAAAGGGTAGCTAACCTTATTTGTTTAAAGAGGAATATATAGTTGCTTAGATTCTTTGAAAGCATTTCTAGAAACTGAGGGAAATTGAGTAGCTTTTCATCTGAACAAATCTTGGACCAATTTATTTAATAGTGCATACCTTCTAAATTAGTGGGAAGTTATCTAAAATAGAGCAAAAATATTAGGTGTTGCTTCACCAAATGATATTAATATTAACAACCTCTAAATACTGTAAATCTACACAGTATACAAGTTATTCTTTCATTCTTACTATTACATCTTGGATGGACAAGGAAACAGACTTGTGGTATACAAGGATTTTATTCCAATGCCTGTAGCCACACAATTTCAGAACTGGATGTCTTGGGTCTTATGTCTCCTTTCCATTTTTCATTAAAATTCAGATACAAAGTAGCAGTTAAACTGCACTTGCTTTCTGTTTCTTTGTTTTTAGTTTTACATTACTTACATTTAATGATGGGAAAAATTACATCTGAACATGTTGATGCTGTTTTTAAGCTCATTTGAAAGTGGTGGGTTCAAAATGTTGAATCATAAATGAATCTTTTAAAGCTTCTCTTCCCTTTAAGGGCAGCTGGGGAAAAATGAAAAGTGGTAGTTTAGCTGTTCCATCTATCCAATTTATCAAGATCTAGCTAGACTTTTACAGTACCTGGCATCTTACCACTGTCATGTCTGGACATCTTCCAAAATTATTCAGTATACATGTGTGATTTTCTCCTTCTTGTACATGGGGACAGAACTTGGCTATTTACTTGCTAGTTTAAACATGTTTTTGTAGTTAGGCATTTATGGGGAACAGGGGTTGAAGTGGCATGTGTAGGGAAAGAGTAGTGGTATTCATCAAAGCTCTGTCCGCACAATGGATACTCATGTGGGTTGCCAAAAATGAGATACTGCTCACAGTAGGCTCTGCAGGTGTCCAAATGTGATTATACTTGCCCAGTGGGTATTGTGCCCTTTCAGTAGACTCCAAATGTACCTATGGACTGTACTTGGCTTCCCATCAGAGGGGTTGATAAACCATTAGGCTCCTTAGGTTTTCCACCTTCTGTACTGGACAGAAAAATTAGGTGAGTGAAGTATGGAAAATACTATCATTTGTGGAGCCAAAATGAACCATTGCTCACAGTAATTTCTGAAGACTTTCCTAATGTCTCCTCCTCCTCCTCCTCCTCCTCCTTTCTTACATGCCTTTTGAACAGTGAAATAGTTAATAATGTTGACTAAAGGAACATCACTGAGCATCGGGCTACCTCCTTGTGACAAGCTTGGCAGTTATACCTTTTACAGATACTACCTCAAGTTCTCTGCAAACTTGGCTTGACATCTGAGCACCAGTTGCATTCCATTTGGGTTTTTAAGGTTATGTCAGCATAACCCCAACAGCAGCAGAGAAAATTTTTAAAAGTGAAAGCTGAATTTCCAGAGTACAAGAAGGCAACTTGAAAGAGGTGCCCATGTATTGTGTGGACCCACTCTGCTCTAGTGGGGAGTACAGGTGGAAAGGTTTTTTGCATTTGCTCTAAAGATGATGAAGATCAGGATTAGCCTCATCTCTTCTGGGATTTCCACAGTCATGGTCTGGTTGCTGAGAAAGCTTTGTCTTCTAGTCCACACGTTTCACCTACGAGATTGACTGGTCCATTATTCTAGTGAAATATCTGTCATAAAAGATTGTGATCATGCAGACTGAGGTGGCCCTTCAGCTAAGTCATCCTTATGATGTTTTCTGTTGTTTTGATATTACTTTCTGACAGTAGTGGTTAGGAACCTCAATCTGCATCAGGTCACACAGTAGGTCAGTGCCAGAGGACCACACTGGCTCTCTTGGAATCAGTTCTATGACATGCTTTGAAGATGGGGACCGAAATTTTACATTTAACCTAGTATTTAATGGGGAGACTAGACAGAATGGCAGTGTATTGATGGGCTCTTTGGGGCTTGTATTGCTGAGTAGATGGGCTGTTATGCTAAATACCCAGTGGAGCTTTTGTAAGTGTGATGGTTTCATATCTAGGAACAAAGTTACGGTAGTGAATTTTAGAGATCATGAATATGTGGACATGATTGACATCTTTATAAATGACCTGGATGTAGGGATAGAGAGCATACTGGTCAAATGCACTGGTCAAAGCTGGGGTGAGGAGGCTGCCAACACTTGGGAGGATAAAGTGGGTTGTGCCCAGAAAAGCTCATGATACCATCTACCAGTGCTTTTTTTGTGATGGTATGCCCCGGGATGGCATACTGGCACCTATTTTCCCATCATACTTTATTTGAATGGGATTCCCCTCTAGTGTACCAGCACCTATTTCCTGGGGTGACTTGGCTCCTGATGAAAGTCCGCATTTCAGCCCCAGCATGTTATTTTTTGTTATGTTTTGTTTTTTTGCTCAACAACTTTTCCATTTTTTTTCTCAACAACTTTGAGCCTGGAGTACCGGCACCTTTTTTCTTACAAAAAAAGCACTGCTATCTACATTTTTGATAGCCTCCAACACGCTGCAGGACTATTTGTTATTTTTAAAGTTCTTTCTAAAATTCAGAGGGACCTTGATAAATTGGAAAACTGGGCTGTGGAAAACAAAATGAAATTTCGCAAAGCAAATGTATGGTAATACACTTAGGAAAGAAAAATCAAGTGCGCAGATACTGAATGGAGGATAACAGGCTCAACAGCAGCCCAGCTGAGGAGGATCTAGGAGTTGTGGTGCATCACAACTTCAACATGAGTCAGCAATGTGATGCTGAAAAAAACCCAGCAAAGGCAATTTTAGGTTTCATTATCAGAGGCATAACAGGAAAGTCACAGGAGGTGACATATAGCGCTGGTGCTGCATAGGGATGATCTAGGGCATGGTGTCCAATTTTGGTCACCAGTGTAGAAAAAGGACGTAGAGGATTTGGAAAAGATCCAGGGGTAAGGAATAAAGATGATCAAATGGATAGAATGCAAGTCATATGACCAAAGGTTGAAGGAAGTGGGTGTATTTATTTTGGAATCAAGGAGATCTGGGCAGTCTTCAAATATTTGAAAGGCTGCCACAAAAAATGGAGTAAAGTTGTTCTCTGTTGCCACAACACAAGAATAGTTTTAAACTACGACGTAGCAGATTTAGATTAAATCCCAGTAAAAACTTCCTAATTATAAGAAGAGTTGGAACTGTAAGCGTGTATCTACACAGCAAAGTTATTTGGAATAATGGCTGTTATTCCAAAATAAAAATCCGAGCGCCTACACAGACATTCCGTTATTTCCAAATAATTTCGAAATAACGGACAACTTATTCTAACTTCTGTAAACCTCATTCTACGAGGAATAATGCTTATTTGATTTTGAAGTAAGATGTGTGTAGATGATCCAATGCTTCTATTTTGAAATAGCCCCTCACCAGTGACTTTCTAAGTCATTCCTCCTGGGGCTTTAAATCGAGGTAGCAAATCTACATTAGGGAAGCCTGCCTCGGACTAATTTTGAAGCTCCCTGCAGTGTAGACATGCTATTTTGAAATAAGCTATTTTGGAATAACTGTTCCGGAATAGTTTATTCTGAAATAACTGTGCAGTGTAGACATAGCGTAAGAGTTGTAATGGAAGAGTCTGCCTGGGAAGGTTGTGGAAACTCTTTCATTGGAGATATTCAAAAAAGGTTGGATTACCATCTGCCTCAGATGATTTACACAACAAATCATGCATCTTGGAATGATGTTAGATTAGATTAGTGACTCTCAACCTTTCCAGATAATAGTACCCCTTTAATGAGTCTGATTTATATTGCGTACCTCAAGTTTCATTTCACTTAAAAACTACAAAATCAAACATAAAAAAGCAAAAATGTTACAGCACACTATTACTGAAAAATTGCTTGCTTTTTCATTTTTACCCCATATAATTATAAAATAAATCAATTGCAATATAAATATTGTACCTACATTTCAGTGTTTAGCATACAGAGTTCTATAAGCAAGTGGCTTCATATTGAAAAGAATGGGTGAGAGAGTTATCATTGAGGACTTCACAGCTGGTGGAGTTTTAGGAGCCTATGTCCTGTCATCTGAGGAATTAAAAATAAAACTATCTCAGTGACAATCTTAAATGGGACAGCAGGATTTCCTGGCTGTCCACAATCATGCTGTGGAATGTTGCAGCAAATATGAGTGTTGATATTTGCATGGCAAGGAGCAGATACTCTATCTCTGATCCACGTCATAGCTAAACACCTTATTTGGAGAGGGCCAGGATATTGGTAGCATCCAAGTGAAGTGGGAGATAACCTTGGTAGGCTTCCCAATTACCTTGCTCAGTAATAGGATACTAATCAGGAGCTGGACAGGTTGTTTGCAATGAGTGTTAGGTTGTTTGGATGATGGAGTGATTCAGGGCAGATGGTGCTAATTATCTAAGATGGGAGGTGCCCAGGTGCCTTCCCTATCCAAAGAGGGCATACATCAGGCACAAGAGGTGTCTCAGGTTTGTTGCACTGCTCTAGGATTCTTATTATGTGAATGCAGTGGGGGGTTGATCAGAAGGAAGCAGTGGGTAGGAAAGAGACATCTACAGTGGATCCTAATGCCTTTGATATCAAAGGTTAGTACAGGAGAGCTGTTTCAGAATTTGGATGCTGCATGGTATAGTGAGGAGGGAAACTGGAAGCTGAGGGAGATGAAATAGGGATGGGAAACTCACAGGAGAATATGGGAAATAGAAAGTGAAGCAATTAAGGACTATCTTTTTAAGATTTCAGACCTACATTTATTTTTGAATCTGGATACTAACAGTGCTATATATTCAGAATACTAAAAATTATTGTAACAAGTATTTATTTATCCTATTATTTGAAGGCAAAACAAAGTAAAGTCAAATGAAAATGCATCACAAACGTCTGTGACAAAGGTTGACTAGCAACATATTTTTGGACAGACTTTCACAGTTGGTATGATACCTCTTTTTCTACCTCAGCCTTCCTTTTGTAATACACATTAAGTCAGGCATTCAACCTTGCATTAGTACCTAAGGCCATATTTAATAAACTGTTATGCTCTCATTATATAGTTTTCACACTAGGAAATAGAGAAATCTGTAGCATATCTAAAAATGAAAAGTTCAAAATCTTTCACATTCTCCTGCCCTCCTCATCTAGATCCATCCACAAACCCCATTAACTGCAACCCTCTGTTCTTTCTATGAACTTTCAGGAATGACTCAACTAAGTGAAAGGCAAGCTGGGCCAAAATATTTCCTGTACTGTGTCTCAAATTTTCTTAGCTCTAGAGAACACTTACACTGTATATGCCCTAAAAAGTGCTATAGAATAGCAGAAAGGAATGTGTCTTGAAATAATGTATCTTGATTTTCTCCAGCAACGGAATAATAGTGAGACACAGGATTAGGTAAAATCATTGTTTCCTGCTCCAAAAAGATCAGGCAGTGAGAACTATGAGTTGGGTTTTCATTAATTAAATATGATGCTTTAATTTAGTTTGAGACTGTAACAACAAACTGAAGCACACTTTATTTGCAGCTTTCATAATGTATCAGAATATATTTATAACATAGTATTAAAATAAAATATATTGGATTATGTATTTTTTCAAGCACGGTATTTAAATTTACTTCAGAACAATTCTTATAGAATCAAATTTGTAACACAGGGCCCAATTTTAGCAGCTCTTTTCCTGCATATGTTATTGTTTATTATAACATATGCATAGAAAACAAACTTAAAGTTGATCAATCTTTTTTTCTCTGCCATGGCCCAGTGGGTTGGAAATTGGCTGTTACATTAAAACTACATCAGTAAGGGAATAGAGTCCTTATCAAAGATAACCAGTTCTGCTGCTTTGAAAGGACACCGTCAACTTGAAAATCACATTTCTGTCTGAAAATGTTGTGCCTACTGTAGTTACAAGTAACTCATAAGATTAATGGAGCTGAAAATGGTGGGGAAAAATTTCCTCTATTTTCCCCCATGTGTTTACTTTGATAGCGTTTTAGAAGAGCTGGTACTAGGCCTGCTCAGCATTTAAGTCAGTCAGTGCTATCCATTGTTAAGATTACACGATACTTCCTATTATAAGATACTGATTTCAGGTGCTTGTAATGTTGTCAAAATGTAAGCATTTGAGCTGAGAATTTTCCATTCATTGTGTGGTGGATGGGTGTTTTCCTTTTTGGGAGGCACATAAAGTGGGTAGGAACCATTAGCCAAATTAGTTCAGCTGTTTTCAAGAATGATACTAAGTAGAAACAATTGATGGGGAGTGGGGAAGAAGGAGAATTGTCCTTTTGTACCCCAAAAATTAAAAACTGCAGTTGAGCTTGGTCTGTATTCCAATGAAGGCTCTGCTAGGTAAAGAGCAGCCATAATCTGCCCCTGTAAAAAAAAGTCTGTTTGGTTAGTACTGGTAGTTAACCTTTTAAAATTTACATACTTTTAATTCATGTTCAAGTGAACTATGTTACTGCAGTTGTTGTTATAGACTGCTATGATATAGGGCCACTTTATTTACTAGATAGTCTTTGTTTTTGTCCTCCAGGATTTCCAAGAATGTGAGCTCTAGATTGACAAGGTGGGAAGAGCTCTGTCTAAGTTCAAAACAGCTTGTCTATTTCACCAACAGTTAAAAAAGTATTACTTAAGTCACCTTTTCTCTCTCAAATCCTGGGACCAAAAACAGCTACAACACCACTGTACAGGCAGTCCCTGACTTACGCGGATCCGACTTACGTCGGATCCGCACTTACGAACGGAGCTTTCTTGCCCCGGAAGTCAGGGCGAGAAAGCCCCGTTCGTAAGCTGCTTCGGTGCCCCTGGTCTGCTGGAGACCGTCTCCAGCAGACCAGGGGCACCGGGCGGGTTCCCGCACTTCTGAGGCTTTGCCAGAGCAAAGCCTCAGAAGCGCGGGAACCGCTGCTGCTGCCCCTTGAGACCCGGTGCCTGTGGTCTGCTGGGGACGGTCCCCAGCAGACCACAGGCACCCGGACTGAAGCCGCAGCCGCGGGGGGGTCCCGCGCCTCTGAGGCTTTGCCAGAGCAAAGCCTCAGAGGCGCGGCACCCCGCTGCCGCTGTGGCTCTGCTCCCTGTGTCCCTGGTCTGCTGGGGGGGGGGGGGGGGCGCAGCTAGTGTGCTCCCCCCCCAGCGGACCAGGCTTTTGTTTTGGACTCTGGGGCAGAGCAGCTGGGGCACTGCCGATTGGTCCTGCAGCGCCCGTGGGCACTACTGGACCAACCCGGCAGCACCCCAGCTGCTCTGCCCCAGGTCCTGATTCAGCCGCTGCTGGTCAGTTTCAGCAGCGGCTGAATCAGGACGTCTGGGGCAGAGCAGATGGGGTGCTGCTGGGTTGGTCCTGTAGTACCCCAACTGCTCTGCCCCAGGCGTCCCCAAGTCAGCTTCTGCTGAAACTGACCAGCGCTGACTACAGGAAGCCCCAGGCAGAGTTGCTCTGCCCCGGGCTTCCTGGAATCAGCTGCTGATCAGTTTCAGCAGCAGCTGACTTGGGGACGCCTGGGGTTCTTAAGTTGATTCTGTATGTAAGTCAGAACTGGCGGTCAGTTTCAGCAGTGTCTGAATCTGGACGCCAGTTCCGACTTACATACAGATTCAACTTAAGAACAAACCTACAGTCCCTATCTTGTACGTAACCCGGGGACTGCCTGTATATAGTTAACCTCAGATGACTTTTGCATAGTATTTCGATGTCCCTTTGTATGATGTGGTTAACAGAAGAGGGAAAAGCCATGGGAAGTCTCCAATTGCTTATTGTTTTGGTTTGGTTGGGATTTCTTGGTAGAATGTGGTGTGGTAAAGATTAAACAGCATTCTGGTGTGAATTTCTATAAAATGCCTTGAGAAAAAAACAGCCTCACCGTACATATAGATTAACTAGAAAAATGTCCAGGGCATTCCTTTTTGTTTTATTTCTGGCTGAAATACTAGGAAAGCAGTTGCTGTGCTTTCTCTCAGTGTTTTGATAACAAATTTGCATACACAAGTTGCAAATATTTCAGGATATATATGTGTTTGATTAGATCAGGCGTAGCGAACCTTTTTGTCAGGCAGGGGCTACTGACCCATGAAAAAAATCAGTTGGAGGCCACACACAAGTGAGAAGGTAAAAAACTAACCAACCAACCGAAACTCACTATCCTGACTCTTAACAAACTTGGAACTTCCCCCACAGGAGAGGTGGGAAGGGGACGCGGAGGCTTGGAGTTTTGCTGTCTGTCTGGAGCATGAGCGCTAGCGTGCTCTGATGATGGATGGAACCCTAAGCTTTACCATGGCCAGAGTCAAATAAGCTCGGGTGGGGGGAGGGGAGGGAGCGGATCTGGCCAATGGGCCACAGATTCCTTACCCTTGGTTTAGATGTACTGTACTATACCATGTGTCCTCACTCTCATCTAGTTTAGGTTTTGTTTGCTGTGGACACAACAAACACTAAAGTGATTATGAACATTTGTATTATGTGTAGAAAAATCTGGAGTGAAATCTAAGCTCCACTGAAGTCCGTGACAATACTCCCATTGACATCATTGGTGCTAAGATTTCACCTATTGTTTTTTTATGTAGAAGCCATTCAGAAGAGTTCCTATCTACAGTAAGAGATGTTCCCTTATTGACATTTAGTTTATGTTTTAGAAAAAAGGACAAAGGAGAATGATAGCGTAGGAACAATTTAACACAAACTTTAAAATAAAAAGTTATAACTAGAATGAGCCAAATTTCAAAAGGGATCTCAATTTGTCTATCAACTTGCAAGTGTCCAGGTAATCTAGTACTAAGTCTCCCTGTCATCAATGTACTTATCTGAGTACCTACAAATACCTGTAATATCTTTTGCATCAGTTTTCAGACTTGTTCTTTATTGATTTCAGTAGAGTTGTACCAGTGTAATGAAGAATAAGGAGCGAATCAGACCAAGTGAGTACCATGTGCCTATAACTAAAAAAGGGAACACATATTTATAGTGCAACTACAAAGCTGATGTTGTTGCTTTCTTCTCGGATGATTCATAAATGAAAAGGTAGAGCTAGAGATTAAAAAGTGAGCAAGTAATGTGTAAGCTGTGAAATTCAATTAGTTCCTCCTAGAAAGCCAAATTGTGGTGAATACAGAGGAGGAAAGGTAGGGTGAAAATACCTACATCAAAGCTGTACATAATAAGCTTGAATAATTAATTGTAAATTGCTGGCCAAACCTGGAAATGCACCAGATTTTGTGCAGAACAGAAAGAATGACAAGTTAATTAATAATTTATAAAATTTCTTATCCTCAAGTTTAATAAAACAATCCTTTGTATTTTGTGGCTATTTAATGTGCACCCAAGGAGGTGTTTTTTCATGGGACCTTCAGTGGTAGCATGAGAATGAAGGCTGTGCTTCACTTCCATCTCTTGTACATCTTATGCAAGGATAGAGCCCAATAGCAGCCTCTACCCCAATGGGGTATTTTGGGGTCTTGTTTCCCTCAAGGGATAATGAATCACTTGAAAATGGGCAGAGAGGAGTAGAGGATGTGGCTAGGCTCTTTCCACATAGGCCACAAAGTGGGGTGGATAGCTAAGGAGGGAATAGTTGTGTGATCCATTTCACTTAACGGATGGTGTAAACCAGTGGTCATCAACCAGTAGATCGGGATCTACTGAAGATCCCAGATCATCTGACAAGTGACCCTGACTGGCCTGGCCAGGCTATCAATTGCTGGCACTTTAGCTACCTTTCCCTGCACTGCTGTACTGCTCCTGCCTTCTACCTTAGAGCTGCCCTTTGCCCCGCCCCCCCGGGCATACTTAAAGGGACAATGTGAATCTCTCACTCTCACACATTGTGTGTGTCACTCACACAAACACATGCTGTCTTTCACACTCACACAAGGAGTAGGACAGGGCCTTGGAAAAGAGTGAGGAGGGGCGGGGCCTAGAATAAGGGGGGAATGAGGCGGGGCAAGGGTATGTGGGTTTCAGGTAGATCCTGGATTGTACCTAAATACAAAAAGTGAACTTGTGTTCAAAAAGTTTGGAGACCATTGGGGTAGACTGCTCATTGAGCAACCCCTAGACACAGCACTTAAAGTAAAACTAGTTACCATTGGTATGGTTTGCCACTGGAAAATGCCAGTTTGTCAAAAGTGAAACGTTTTATGGAAATATGATGCTGGAACACAGGCAGGGTTCCAAAACTACCAGATAGATTTTGAAACTTGCATCTTGTGGGTGGCCTCAGGACTGGTAGTCCTTAGGGTTGTCAGACTCCTAGGCCAGCTGACTCCCCAGGGTTCCTGTCAGGAATCGAGGCAATCCCTGGAATCATGGCCACTAGAAGCCATGGCTTCTGAATAACAGTGGTGAAACAGACCAGTTTGGATTCATGTCAGCTTTAGACAGCAGCTGCCTGGTTTGGCCAGGAAGCACATTTTGTTCTGCAAATACCACATTTTTAGTATTTCTTACAGAAAAACTTTGAGAAATCCCTTTTTGTGTGAAATTTTTAAAAATAATTTTGGTTTTGTTCTTATTCAGAAAGAAAACCAAACTTCTAAACGTAAATGAAGTGGAAAGTCAGAGTTTTGATCTACTCCAGAGGAGCCAACAGTCCTGAAAATTGCCTGGACACTGGGAGGAAGTTGGATCTGTGCTCCTGGAAGGGGCAGGCCCTCAGGTAAAAGGAGTGAGGCCAGGAAAAGCAGGCCCTCAATGCAACCTACCTCACAACATGACTCCTCCCTCAACCGTCAGTGCTGCCTGGAGTGCGCCATGCTTCTCTAGGCAGCCCAATGAACTGCCCAGATCATGTCACGCAGTGCTCCAGTGGCAATTTGAAGGGCTCAGATCTCCAGGCACTGCTGCTGCTGCAGTGGCTGTAGCAGTAGCTGGGAGCACGGGGCCCTTTCTAATCACTGGACCCTGAAGTGTTTGCCCTCCTCCTCCCTGCCATCTTGCCAGAGCTCTACCTTTGAGAGACAATCCCTTGAACATCTTCCTCTTTCTTCTGTAGGGGGAATGCTACAACCTATAGAGATCGTTATGCAAATTACACACTATAACCCCAAATAAGCAGTCCTGTCACCTATAGTGATGTAAACAGGGTCTGAATCAATGCTTTCATTACAACAAGCTGGAATGGGAAAGGAATCCTGGGTGTGATTATGTCCACTCTGTTGCTCAGGCCTGCTAGGTATTCAATTGTTATGTAAATATAGTTCACGCTGGTATGGGAAAGAAATTCTGGGTGTGGTCATGTAAATACAGTTCACTCTCTTGCTTAGGCTTGCTAGATATCCAATTGTTGGAATGGTATTTTGCCTATTGTAACAAATTTGTGGCTGTTGTGGGGGTCACAAACCACATTAACCCCAAACATAGGAATTGTAAAATGTGGCCACCAATGCCTGCAGTTATTGGGAATGCAGAAAAGCAGACTGTGTTTAACTCAGTTCAAAGTAGGGACACTGTCATTGTAAAGAATCTAGGATGGACACAGCTTTCTCTTCCAAACTCTGTGAAGGCAATTGGGGGAAGGGCAGAGCTCTGAACCAGCAGGCTACATGTCCTCCAGGAGTGAGCTGTAAGACTGGTTCAACCTGTTTCTCTTTGCCCTCCACCATTCTAATGATAGAACTAAAACAGACTCCATAAGGAGTCTCTTTATTATTTTAAAATGTTATTCCAGTGGATGCTGGAATCTTTTGACTGGACTGTGCTGCAAGCTAAGAGCTGAAATCACAGAGAAGCTGACATCACAGAGAGCTGAAATCACTAGGTTTGGCCCATAGCCAAATTCATCACAAGGCCAGTGGCAGCAGCTTGCAGGCTGGTGGGCAGTGGGAACAGTGGCTGGTAGGAGGGGCTGGCAAGTGATCAGCAGGAGCAAGTGTCCGGCAGGTGGTTGGCAGGAGCAAGCAGCCAGCAGGTGGCCAGCATGCGCAGTGTCAGGTGATCAGCGGGGCGGCTAGCAAGTGATTGTCAGGAGCACCGGCAAGTGGCCAGCAGAGTGGTCATTGGGAGCAGTGGCAAGCAGCCTGCAGGTGACAAGCAGAGTGGTGCCAGAGAGCAGCAAGGAGTGACCAATTGAATGGGGGAGATGCCTCCTACTCTCTCCCCTGTATGGGAGGTGAACTCTGCAGATCACCTCTGAACTCTGGTCTGCCCTGACCAAGGGCAGCAACTGTAAGTGGGATGCAGAGAAGGGTTGGGCATGTGAATGGGACACTTATAGTGCTGGTCTTGTGATCTTGAGAGGCATTGCCCAACCTATTGGAGTTGAGATGTTTACTTGTAGTTTGGTTATGAACTCTGTGGTGTTTTCCCAAATTAATGCCATATTACTTCTCTCCATCTTTCATTAAAAGTTTCTTTTCTATGCTCAGACTCTGTGGTTGTGACTGGGGAAGCACTGCCTCCCAGAGGCACCAGGGGTGTGTGTGAATTTCCCAGGTTACTGGGTGGGGGCTCAAACCAGTTCTGTGTTGGATGGATGAACAGGAACCCCTAGATATTGAACCCGGCCCTGGCTGCTGCTGGCGCTATCTAGCAGAAGAGTTACAGTGGAACAAAATGAAGCACAGTCTAGGAAGGTCAAGTGTTCAAAGGAGGCCTTTATTATGCAAAAGGCACCCAAATGATAAGAAATGTCTTGAAGTATTTGATAAGGTTAAAGACCAAAGAGAGAGATTTGTAAGGGAGTTATAGCTATATATGTAGGAGGAAGTTAAGCAAATAGATGTTTAAGATATTCTGAATATCAGGAAAATATCCTAATACTGACCTCAGACAGTGGTACTGTCTCTGAAGGGAAATGATTGAGGATTAAGTCATTTAAAACCAAACCGGACAAAACACTGGAGAAAATACTGCAGGGAGTAACTTATGTCTGCAGAAGAATGGACTAGATTACCTAGGAGGGTGCAGATAACAAAGTGTCCAGGAAATGAGAATCACAGCCCCTGTTACTGATGGGTTTGTTAAACATCCTTTCATTTTCATTGTATCTCAGTAACAATATAATAATTTGACATTTGAATTGTATAGTAACCCTGTAAAACTGAAAGGATAAAAAGTAAATTCTGCCACAGAGTACAGCAGATTAACTGACAAATGTTACCATTCGTGGGAGTTGCAAATCTAGCTCCCTATTCACTGCTCTGAAAATATTCCCTGTAAAGTCTGAAGTGCTGCTGAAAATCCAATATACAAAAAGAGCTCCTGCTCCTCCTTCTGCAAATACTCTTATAATCAAAGATCATTTGCTGTCAGGAACTGGCATACTGTAAAGGAAAAGGCACGTTGTAGACAATCTTCTTATTGCCCTGTTCAATCTGTAGCTAAAATCTCACTTCAGTGCCTATTTTGAGGCACGGTAACTCCTTTCTTATTAATATATTTTATAAGCAATAATAATCATTAGCTGCATTCATTTTTGAGAGTTTGTCTGCATGTCTGTCTGTCTGTCCATGGCCTTCCCTAAAGGGAGCCTGGGGGTGGGAGACTCAGTGCTGTGGCAGTCCCTGGAAGTGTCAGAGACTCCCAAGCCAGCCTCTTTTACCTACCTGGTGATTCTGTCTTTTTTCTGTCTGCTTTTATGAGAAACAATCCCATTGTAGGCACATCCCATTTTCCTGGCACAATCAAACTCTTCCCTTATGATAAAAGGACACAGCATACCGAATTTGGTGGTCTTAGCTCTTACTGTTTAGGAGGAGTTCTCCAACAAACAGACAGACACACACAGAGACAGGTGCACAAATGCAATGACAGGCAAACTCTCTCAAATGTATAGTAGATTACTAACTCAGGCTGTAATTCACTGAAATGTCAGGACTCATATAAGCCATTCTGGTAGCACAAAATTACCCTAGCCCTTTTTTTGGTTTAAGAATTTTCCTTGTGTAGTGAAATCCTTGGATGGTGTATTGCTGGTAAAAACAACGAGAAGTCCTATGGTACCTTATACATTAACAGATTTATTGAAGCATACGCTTTTGTGGGCAAAGACCCACTTTGTCAGATGAACATAGTGGAAATACCAGAGGCAAGTATAAATACACAGGCATAGGAAAAGAGTGCCAATCAAGAGTAAGGCTAGAAATAACAAGGTCAACTCATTATCTCTAGTCTTACTCTTGATTGGCACTCTTTTCTATGCCTGTATATTTAAAAAGTATTTCCACTACATGCATCTGATGAAGTGGATCTTTGCCCACAAAAGCTTATGCACCAATAAATCTGTTAGTCTATAAGGTGCCATAGGACTTCTCGCTGTTTTTGCAGATTCAGACTAACACGGCTACCTCTCTGATACTTGTTGGTAAAGTGTCTTGTAAACTTGTCCCCTCCTGCTGACAACACAAGGGTCATGCCTGGAGCATTCCTATGCCCAGCTGATCTCCGGTTGTCATTAAAACCATTTGGGATCACTGATATGTGACCATCAAATTGCCCTAATGTAAAACTGGGAGCAGACTGATGTTCCAGGATCCAAGGTAAGGGGAAAAGTGTGGTGCACAAATGTACAGTAAAGTCTTCTTTGCACTCTAGTCTCCTGGTCTTACTCCAAGTTCTCTTTGGCCAAACAGGAGAATAGTTTCAGATGGCAAATGCTTCTGGTGAAATCTATGAACCAAAAGCATTGTAAAGGTGTTCTTAGTTTGTAGCCTAGTCACTGGTTTCTTCTAAGATATATCTTGGTTCCTACTGGTCACTGAGTAGCAAGATGGCCTAAAAAATGAGCATGGCACTAGGCTTCTTGAAACCTGAGCTCTAAACCTGCCTCTGAAGTCTCCGACTTGTAACTTGATTAATCAGAATCTCTGTAAACAGGTTAGTTATACTTACCTAACTCAGAGTGGGCTCTGAAGATTAATAAATTAATATTTGTAGACTGTTCTGAACAGTCTGGGTATCACCATTTTTACTTATCTGCTCCTCTAGCCTGAAGCCCCCTTCTTGCCATTGGAAAGCCTTTTACTCCTCTCCGAACCTTGATGTCTCATTCAAGCCCTGTTATGTCACCTTCTCCTCTGGGGATGTGGGAGGTCCATAAAAGCAGCAATTCTCCTGCTAAAACACTGACTGAGGAACAGTTTTCTATCAGATGTAATGTTGTTTTCCCGTTCTGCTTTCTGTTACCATCAATGTTTGCTAACTTATTTCTCCCATCTTTAGCACCATCTTCTGTAAATGGGGATTGATTTTTGAATGACATTTGGTTTTCTGAAGCGATGAAAATTATTGTTCAGATTCTCTGCTCTTCTCTTCAGTGGACTTTTGTGATGGAGGCAATGGGTGTACTAGTTGGTGCCACTGACAGGAGGGTTGAGATGGAACACTTGTCAAGTTGTCCCTTTCTATTTCTTCTTCTTCTTGTTTTTTTTGGGATTACTCGACAAATAGTGTAATCTACTCGCCCATGGCAAGTAGATTACACCCCGGAAGAGCCGGCACGGAGTGATCTGCACATGCGCAGAGCACAGAACCACATGACTGGCGAGCGGGGCTCTACACCACTTGGCGAGCCCTGAAAATAACCTTTGCAAAAAAAAAAAAAAATCAACCAACTTCTTCTCCTACATTTGGATTGGAGCTGGGGACATAATCAAAAAATGTTTAAAGCCATTCAAGCCTTCAAACTAACTTGCTCATATTTATGCCCTTATATCCACCACAGAATGATCAGGGTGCTGCCCCTCTGGGACCTTCTCCCACTATCAAAAATTTGCTGTACTTTGAACAACAGCTCTGAGTTGGTTTTGGGGGGTAGGAGAAGGTCTTGGCCAATACAAAACAGTTAAAGCTTCCTTAGGTTTCACTTATTCTTCAGTAGATTTTCACCAGGACTCAGCCAGGAAACTATCTGGATCCCATGGCTCTGTTCTCTATCATCAGTATTTCTCCTTTTTCCTGGCCATATGAAAATCCCAGAAGTAGTGGGTCTTCCTCTGAAGTGCCATGAGCTGTGGGGAGCATGGTGTCATAAAAGCATCTAACTGGTCTGTTCGAGATTACTCAAAATGGCAGAGCCAGATGTGCAAGATCCCTAATACACAACAAAGATTGATGAATTTTTTATTTTTAAATTTCCAGTCATAGAATAGTTTGACAGATTTTATTGACTAAACTTTGTGACTGAAAACTTGAAAAATTCAGCAACTTCTTGCAGATATTCCTCTTGATGGCTCTTTAGAGGTAGTGCACTTCTGTCTCTAGGGTGCTGGGCTAAAATTTGGGAGACTGGTTTCTATTCCTAGCTTGACCACTGACCTGTTGTCTGATCTCAGCAAGTAACTTAACATCTCTTTCCCCTTCCAGCCATTTGCCGGTGTTGGCTATTTAGAGTACAAGTTCATTGGGATATGTGATGTCTATTTCTATGAAGTGCATTCAATGCCTATTACCATAGGGCTTGAGTTTTTATTGAGGTCTCTTGGTGCTACTCCAATACAAATAATACTAAGAAAAAGTGTGTGTGTGTGTGTAATAGTTTCTTCTACTAGCCTAATGGGCATCTTATAGTACAGATGGATCTGATTTCCACTACAGATTTGCTGATATAAACCTTAATGTTTTTTATTGTGTATCACTGTAGGAAATCCTGATTAACAGCAATACAGAGATAATTACGCAAGATGAAAACGATTTTAGTTTTAAAAATAATGTGTATTGTATGATTAATTTTACTCTGTCCTATATTAAAGTCCTATACAGGCATTATTCATACAGCTGCATAGTTTTTAAACATTAATAACAAGAAAGAAGAAGAAGAAATCCTAATTCTAAAGAGAAACATATCTGGGGGTTATTTAGAAATCTTAGTTCCAAGAAGAATCAGACTAACTGGGGTTTGATTTCTTCTGGGAACAAGAAATGGAGAAATAATGGATGTTTTTCTGTATTATGATTTATTTTTAAAAGGGAGCAAGGCCTGAAACAGAACCCTTGATTAATGCCACTTAGTCCTATGTCTAAACCATGCAAACACTCATGTGCTCAAAGTAAGAACTGGATTTGAAATTGTGCCTAACTTTATAAAGGCCTGGCCCAAACTGCAAAACATAAACATATGTGAACAATGGGGGTTGAAACGACAACCTGGAACTGAATGTAGCATATTGAAACTGTTGTGTCTCCATATTAAAGTTACAAGCAATGTGGAAATTGTGTGTTGTGAAACAACACTATAGTAGTTTTGGAGTAAGGTGCATTACACCAGTGTTTCTCAAAATGGTCTGTGAAACCACTTTGAGAAACCTGTTAAGAGGCTGTGCTGATTTGTTTCCTTACTGGCACCATGGCCACGGAGCCTCACAGCTCCTATTTGCTCCATTCTGCCATTTGCAGCCAAGGGAAGCTGCTGGAAGCAGTGGTCTGGCCCACACCGCTTCCCACGGCTCCCTTTAGCTACAAACAGCAATACAGAGCCAATAGGAGCTGTGAGGCACCATGGTCATGGTGCCGGTAAGTAAACAAACCAGCACATCCAGTTAACAGGTTTCCCAAAGTGGTTTCGCAGACACTTGGATAAACACTGCATTACTTTGAAACCTGTCGTAGGAAAGATTAGAATGGAACACTAAGGTAGAATGAACTGGTTGGTATGTGTAGGCCCAGATGCTCATAACCTCTTCTGGCTGCTTTATTCATGCTAGTTTTAGTATTGCCTTCTCAAAGTGTTCAAAAATGATGAGGCAGCCCCTCCATCATAAATTAATGAGATTTTTATTAAGTAAATACATTTGGGCTCTTTTTATTTACCTTCTGGTTTATGACCTTTTAGGGCTGATGATTTCAAGCTTTTCTCTGAAGCCATGACTGTGGTGAGGTGCGTACTAGTTATTTAATCAAGACTTGGCATTGTCTAACATTGTGGGTTGATTAGCAGGCATTTCTTTAGTACAAAGTGGTGAGGTTTACTTTTCCTTCCCTGGTTTTTACTAGAAGGTTGATATAGACTCATAGACTTTAAGGTCAGAAGGGACCATTATGATCATCTAGTCTAACCCCCTGCACAGTGCAGGCCACAGAATCTCACCCACCCCTCCCAGAATAATCCTCTCACCTATATCTCAGATATTGAAGCCTTCAAATACTTTGAAGACCCCAAGATGAAGAGCATCCTCCAGCTGTGATCTGTGCCCCATGCTACAGAGGAAGGCAAAAAACCTCCAGGGCCTCTGCCAATCTACCCTGGAGGAAAATTCCTTCCCGATCCCAAATATGGCGATCAGCTAAACCCTGAGCATGTGGGCAAGACTCATCAGCCAGACACCCAGAAAGTTCTCTAGTAATTGCTATCATCCCTCCATTGACCTATTTCCCACTGATAATGAATGGCCAATTAGTTACCAAGATCATGTTATCTCATCAATCCATCCCCTTCATAAACCCATCTAGTTTAATCTTGAAGCCAGATAGATCTTTTGCTCCCACTATTTCCTTTGGAAGGCCATTCCAGAACCTCGCTCCTCTAATGGTTAGAAACCTTCGTCTAATCTCAAGTCTAAACTTCCTACTAGCCAGCTTATATCCATTTGTTCTTGTGTCCACATTGGTATTAAGCTTAAATAATTCCTCTCCCTCCCTGGTATTTATCCCTCTGATATATTTAAAAAGTGCAATCATGTCCCCCCTCAGCCTTCTTTTGGTTAAGGTAAACAAGCCAAGCTCCTTGAGTCTCCTTTCATAAGACAAGTTTTCCATTCATCGGATCATCCTAGTGGCCCTTCTTTGTACCTGTTCCAGTTTGAATTCATCCTTCTTAAACATGGGAGACCAGAACTGCACACAGTATTCCAAATGGGGTCTCACCAGTGCCTTGTCTAATGGCACTAACACCTCCTTATCCCTACTGGAAATACCTCGCCTAATACATCCCAAGATCGTATTTGCCTTTTTCACAGCCATGTCACAATGGCGGCTCATAGTCATTCTATAATCAACCAGGACTCCGAGGTCCTTCTCCTCCTCCGTTACTTCCAACTGATGTGTCCCCAGCTTATAACTAAAATTCTTGTTATTAATCCCTAAATACATAACCTTACACTGTTCTAGTATGTTCTAGTATTCCAGAAATCAGGGCACTATTCAGGTCTATAAAGGTTTTATTCTTTGTAGGCCCTAAAATTTGTATTAAGTGTGTTTTTTTTTTTTTTTTTTTTTTTTTTGCTGGGTGTGGTAATAAATATGCTTCTGTTTTTATTCTGTTCTGAGATTTAGCAGAGAGGACCCATCAGTACATCTCTGGCTATTCATTGGACCTGCTAAAGAGCCTTTGGAAAAACTGAAAGTTCCCAGGTAAATTATTCTATTTTGCCATTTGCTTAACATAGCAAGAAAGGAGGGGGATCTTTTAGGTTCAGCCAATGCTCCTTTACAACTCTCTGGCAGTCTGGTTTCATTCCCCACAGGTAATCATTTTTTTCACTGGTAGAGAATGATTTAGGCATATCAAAAAGGGTTAGTTTAATCAGTCAGCCTCGCCTGAGCTGTGGCAGGAGAGTGGCTGGAATGCATGTGTCTGACATGGAGGTTTGTCGGAGCCCCTCAAACTATGGATGAGTTCATTTGCATTTGTCTGGCAGGATGTGAGGGGCTGGCAACTAGCTGAGTGCTGTCATCCCCTGTTAACAGGTTCTAGTGTGGTAACTGGGTTAGAAAGAGTCCAGCTTAGGGCACTGATCCCTTGGCCAGTGGTCCTGAGCAGTTATAATGTGATGAGGTATACTTCTGTCTGATGCAGCTTGTGGCTTCTCACATCTCATCTCTTCTCTCTCTGATGTGGAGTAACAGAAGGAGTTGGGACTTTGGCAAGCCTAGGAGTGCAGAGGGGGCATGGCCTTCATATGTCAGATTTTCAGTGGGCTGGGGGTCACTGCTGCCATTTGAGATATGCAATTGACATAACCATGCCAGGGAGTGGTTACCTCAGTTAAATTATAGTTGCTGCCTCCACATATAACCATAATGGTGCCTGTGTCTTGTTTCTGAGACAACATTAATGGAGCCTCTAAACACTCAAAATTCGGGCTTTTTACAAATGTGGCCTATTGCAGCACAGATGCCGAGTTTTGTGTGACAGAGAAAGAATACAGTGAATTCATATTTGTGAACGTTATTACATTTTCTCCTAGGACTGGCTCAATGCAGGTCCTTCTCCTATCTTGGTTTACCAGTTTTTCTAAAGGTACTCTCATTCTCATGTCAGTATCCAGAGTACCCTTCCTAATCACAGCTGTTTTAGCATTGTGTTGGTGTCTGACCTCAGGGAATATAAAGAAGGCTTGGGTGTGCTGTTACTTTACCTGCTGTGCCATGGATTGGGATATACCATATGTGCATCTGCAATTAGACATTATCATTTCCAAAGTATTTACTTACCATTTGCTGAACCATTGAGTAATTACCACAGCAAAATCACACAATCTGTCAGTTCATCAGCCAAGTGTGCTCCTGGGCAGCCTTAGTGTATGCACCTTTCTCCTGTTCTGAGGCTTTTTTTTTTTTGACTGTTGTAGACCCCATCCATTGTGATAGCAAAGAAATTGGCATAAAATATGTAGATGGACACATGCTCTGTGAAGAATCTCTTGCCCTGTAGGAGGAATATCATGTAATGTAATGGAGTTTTTTAAAAATGTATATTTTTAAGGGGGCAGTGGTTGTGTCATTTTTGCAGGATGGTATTGGAAATTGGTTTAGTATCGCCCTTTCAGTGGTTTCTGATGATGTGAGTCAATTAATTAAAAAATAACTCCTTTGTAATTGCCGAAAAGGACTCCCCTTCCCCATGCTTTCCTCTGTTTGGTAGAAGCTTACTTTTTCCAAGAGGGAAGGGTGGTTCAGGTATTGATATTTACTAAAGATGGTAAGGGAATGTTGAGGGAGAATTTAAAAGGAAAATTATTTTTAGAAAGCATACTTTGCCTGGAAAAAGTTACAAGGCATTGTGTACTTACTTCTCTTCAGACCCCTACCAAGGAAAGAACCCAGGAATTTGCAGAAAATTGGGTCCCTAATGTGGAAATTTTACAGTATTGATGATGCCAGCATGACAAGTTGTCACTTTACAGGATGTTTTGAAACATGACCAAGCCTTAAAAACCAGGTTATTCTAAAATAATTAGAGCATCAGAATAGGAATGAATGTCAGTTACTGTAATTATTCTAGAAAGAGAACCAAAGCAAACAGAAATTTTCCCTAATTTTATATATTCTCAATAGATGGAACTAGGACATTATTGTTATAATGTAAACTACTTAGTAGTTACTCCAAAAATCAGCTATGCTTCACAGTCCTATGGGCCAATGTGTGAGCTGCTCATGAAGCAAGCACTCAAACAAAGGTAAGCTCAGAGCAATCTACAATAGGTTACAGCAGAATTTTTTTCTCCAAACCAAACATATTAAATCCAGTGTAGTTTTAATACACTCAATCTTTAGACATGACTGACACTGTCTGGATATTCATAGGCATTAGTGCTGAGCAATGGGAGCAGAAAGCTGAAAATGAGGGGTTACGGACAATAGGTGAATAACTTGCTACCAAGAGCTTTTCCTGGTAAAAGTTTCACATTACAAGATGAAAACTGTAAGTAAATGAAATACTTTATTAGATACAATTCTAAATTCTTCAGTATCTGTGGTCCCATATTAAGCAGCAATTGTTATTGCTGTCCCAGTGCCTCCTGCAACACATAGAAGATCAGATCTGAAAACAAAAAAAACTCAGAGGTGAGGAAACTTTCCAATAACAGAAGTGGGGAAACTTTTTTCTATCATGGGCCATTGACACACAGAAAAAAATCAACCACAGGCCACACACAAGTAAAAAACAATGTAATTTAGTCTTTTATTGAGAGAGAAATATGAAACTGTTGAATTCACCATGTCCCCCTCCCTCCAGAGAGTGCAGAGGCTCGAGGCTTTCCCTGCAGTGGAGTGAGCTGGTGCTTGATGCTCCAGCCCCAAGGGGCGGGCAGGGTGCTGAGATTCAGGGGTCGCCCTCTCCCCGCCATGGTAGGATGAGTTGGCACTCATGGCTCCAACCCTAAGTGGGAAGCCCCTAGGCTCGGGGCTTTTCAGCTGAAGCAGGGATGAGCCATAAC